>NW_028258327.1:18755976-19059006 GCF_053883595.1 Heterocephalus glaber | reverse complement strand
CAAAAGGAGAAACTTTTCGTATTTCTTGGCCTCTTTTCAGCTTTGGGAACAGCTTGCTTGAAGGAAAGCAAAAGATCTTTTTAAAGTAAGATGAAAGGAGAATCTCACATACTAATGAAAAAATAAGACAAAAACTGAGGGTGCCAGATCTAGGACTCCCTTTTTGGCAGACTGGAAGAATATTGATTTCATTACAACCTCTGGCTACAATTGATGTGCAGAAGGATGCACATGTTATTTCCATCTTTTACTTAAAACCTTTTATGTTATAGGTTATAATATTTGTATAATATTTAGAAGAAATAAAGATACTTGTAAGCATAAAGAGAAAAGTAAAACCACCATAATCCTGCTACCCAAATATTTACTGTTAATATTTTTAGGAACAGTATCATTTTCTAAAGAAATGGATCAATACTCTATTCTTACTTGCTTATTTTATATTTTATATGTTATCCACTACTGTATTACAAAGGACTCCTCAAACTTTAGCAGCTTATAAAACAACAAACATTTATTACTTTGCACAGTATCTGTGGGTCAGGAATCTGGGAGTGTCCTAGCTGGGTGGTTTCAGTGCAGGGTCTACCATAAAGTTACAGTGGAAGGTTGAGCCATCCAACAGACACCTGAAAACTGGACTAGACATTCCCAAGCTCCCTGCACCACTTTAGAAAAAAGGGTTATTTTTGACGTGAGGGCATTACTGACATTTTCTGGGTACAACTACTTTGTCAGACATATCAACCACAGATATTTAATCCCAGTCCATAGTATACTTCTTTGTCTTCTGAATGGTGTATTCATATGAGAAGAGAAAATATTTCAGTAAAATCTAATTTATCAATTTTTTGTTTTATGGTTAGTGCTTTTGTAACTTAGCTAAGAAAAACTGCCTCCCCAAATTGCAAGGAAATTAGCTTATTTTCCTCTTAGAAGCTTTATAGTTTTCTTTTTCTTTCTTTTTTTTTTTTTTTTTTTTTGTACTGGGGATCAAACTCAGGACCTTACACTTGGAAGGCAGGCATGGTGTCACTGAGCTAAATCCTCAGCCCTATAGTTTTCATTTTTATGTGTAAGTCTGTGATCCTCCCAGCACTTGGGAGGCTGAGGCAGGAAGATCGCCATGAGTTCAAGGGCAGCCTGAGCTACATAGTGAGACTGTCTCAAAACAAACAAACAAACAAACAAAAGTCTGTGATCCACTTTGCATTATCATTTTGGTGTATGGTGTGAGGTAGGAGCTGGATATTTCTTTTCTCATATGAATATTTGGTTCTTCTAGGGTTATTTGCTCAAAGAACTTTCATTTTCCTTTGAAATGTTTTCTGTCTTTGTTGAACATTAAGTGACTATATTTTCATCTACTTCTGGTCTCTATTTTATTCTACTAATATGTGTGTCTAAACTTATACCTAAACCAATATCACACTATCTCAATTACTTCTTGAAGTAACCTGCTTTTAACACAAAATAAGATGTCATGAACAACTCTTTTAGGCCAATAGTTTTTTATGGCACCTCAGTCTTTATGAATACCCAGAACTCTTATATAGATAAATTACAATTTATGAAAAAATCCTTATTTTGCTTTAGTGTTTATATTTTTAAAAATCATTTAAAATTACTGTGAATATCCTTTAGTTGCCCTAAACTGTTTCCTAAAAATAAATGCCTTAGAAATAGAATTTCTAATAAAATGAATGATGATTTTTAAGGAGTTTCATATGTATGGCCAAACTACTCCTTGAAGGCTGTATTAGTTTATATGTTCTACCAGCAGTGTCTGAGAGAACCAACACTGTATATTAGCACTTAAAAAATTTCTATGTAATTTTAGTTGATAGACAACACTAGTATATCATTACTATTTTAATGTGCATTTGTAATTGCAAATAAAACTGAAAAAAAATATTTTATGCATATTAGTAGTACAAATGGCCACACAAATACAAATTTTCCCTTTTTAATTGCTTGTTCTTGACATTTGATCATTTTTCAATTGCCTTTACTTCCTTAAAAGTGGACAGTGGTCAAAACTAATTGTACCCTCACTGTGGAAGTCTTATAGGGCCAATTACAGGATAATTAAATATATGATTTTCTCCCTAGAAATAGTATAAGCAAAATAAAACACAGAAGACATTAAATATTGCTTTTAAAATGATTTTATCCAGTATAACTATTATCACCTTGTCCCCTCTCCTAGTTCCTATTCCTTACATTTCCATAAAATTCATGCTCTACCACTTCAGGGCTTTGGCACCACACTCCTTGAATCCAGATGGCTTTGCTTCCTACTTTGCCCTTGCTTCGCCCCAAAAACTTGTGATTTCTGTACTCTTGTCCTGTCCTTTCTAAATGTGTTTCTTTGTCACTCCCTAATTATTCCTTTCAAATTCCTCCAAAAAATTCTTTTTCACTCATCAATGTCTTTGACCAAAGTAGCCCTACTGCCAACAATTTCTTATTGAAAAATACAATGTAGAAAAATTATGGGGATTTAAAACAACTTTTAAAAACACCCACTAATGTTAAAAGGGAAAAATTTTATCCCTTAACTATTTTGCCTGCTTTTCTTAATCACTCGAGCATCATTGTTTAAAACAGGAAATTTCTCTCCAATCTCAGTACCAGGAATAGTTATGCTTTTGAGCAGCTGGTTTGTTTTTACTTATGGACCTCATGAATCATTTAACCGATCATGCTCTGCTATCTGAGCTGGCTGCTAGAAATCTTAGAACCACATTTGTGGTCCATCTGTAGCAAGTGGATTGCGTCTCAGGATGAACTTTCTCTGCATTAGTCCCACTCATTTTTCATCATCTTATTTTTTCTACTTATTTTTCCATGCTTCTTGTATTTTTCTTACCAGTTATTTCCAACTCACCCTGATTTTTTAAACTTAAAAAAGTAAAGTCTTACTGTATATATCATAGGACATAAAACTGATTTAAAATCCTTTTTTGTGGAAGAAGTTAGGTAACCTCCAAATGAATAGACAATCTCCTCATTTTGAAGAGAAAAAGAAAGAAAATTTGGCTTAGCTTAATGTCCCAATTCATGTCTTACTTATCAAAGACTAAAGCCTCCTAGAAGTAGAACCTCTTATATCACAGTGTTATTTCTCTTTAAAAATATAGAGAAAAGTTATAAAATATAAAGTGAATTGTCGAAGAACACTGACTGAATGTGTGGCAGGAGACCATAATACACCTTTGTCTCCTCCCAGCACATTTTTCAGAAGCCTAGAAGTCCACTTGCACTTGAGTCTGACTCCCTGGGTTAGTTAATTATTTCAAAAGGTCATGCATTGCATACCATCCCATAGCAGCCACTGGGCTTTAGACCTGTGGGAAGTTGATCTACTGCCATTACAAAGTTGGTTGTTTTATTATGGTGTGGTTGATTGATTGATTGGTTGATTGAGGGTATTGTAGAGCAAAAACTTGTTACTTCTTGTCTTTCCAAAATCTTCAATTCAGAATCACAAAAAAATTACTCCAATTTTCTTCATTCTCACTACTCAAAGAAAAGCACAAGGTAATGCTATCAAAAAGGAAAATGCTCTTATGAAATATTATATAAAGTTTCTCTTTTGTAAATCAAAAACAATTCATTCTTCAGGAGAAATGGAGAATACTTAATGATTTATTAGATAAAAGGAAAGTGGAAAAAGGATAATTGCAAGATCTCACATATTGAGAATAATAAGTTAGTTTTAAGATGTTCAGAATACACTTGGAAAGATAGGTTTGCAGACTTAGTAAGAAATCAAAACTAAAAGTGACAGTGTGGTAGTTTTAAATCAATTCAGCAGCTCAATTACTAAATTTTGACTTAATATATGACCCTAATCAAAACAGTATAGAAAGTAAAAAGAAAATGGTAAGATGGCAATGGAGGGTTGAAGTACAAAGAGGTGTACAAATAAGGGTAAAGAGCATAAATCTAAATCAGGAGCCAACTGAGGTATAACAAAAGTCTTAAGAATAGAAAGAATCTCTGCTCAGCAAAGGAAATAACAGAGTGAAGAGGCAACCTACAGAATAGGAAAAGTGGTTTGCAAACTATATACTTGATAAGAGGTTAATATCTAGAACAAATAAAGAACGCAACCTACCAATAAAGAAATCCAATTTTAAAATGGCTAAGAATTGAAAAGGGATTTCTGCAAAGAAAATATATAAATGAGTAATGAGTATATCAAAAGATGTATAATGTTATTTACAATAAGAAAATGCAAATCAAAATCACAATGAGATACCATCTAACATCCATTAAGCTGGCCACTATTTTAAAAAATGGGAAACAGGAAGTGTTTGATATGGAGAAAATGGGAACCTTGTGTACTGTTGGTAGGAATATAAATGATGTGACTACTATGGAAAGTAATGTGGAGGCTCTCAAAAAATGTAAAATAGGATTACCATGTGATCCAGCAATCATACTTCTAGGTATATTTCAAAAAGAATTGAAAACAAGGCCCGGAGATTTAGCTCAGGGGTGCGCCATCTGCCTCACAAGTGCGAGGCCCCAAGTTTGACCATGGGTACCACACACAAAAAAAAGAATTGAAAATAGGATCTTGAAAAAATGGTTGTATTATTCACAATAGCCAAAAGGTAGAAGTAACCCAAAATATCTATCAACAAATGTATTTCTAAAATGTGGTATATACATATAGTAAAATATCACCTAACTTTAAAAAGAAGAAAATCCACATGCTACAATATGAATAAACTTTGAAGTTATTATACTAAGTGAAACAAACCAGTCACAAAAAATACTGTATGCTTCCACTATATACATAGTTAACACTACTAAAGTGAACATTTTAAATGATTGAGATGGTAAATTATCTTAAGTATTTACCATGTTTTTTTAAAAAAAAAAATAGAATAACTCTCCAGTATTATGAGCCCTGAAAAAGAAATTTCTACGACCTGAGGCAGCCTTAAAGGAAGTTTTGGAAAGGACAGAGGAAGAATTTGACAGATTGAACAGAGTGCTAATATCGTGAAAGCTGAGAGAAAGGACATGTTATAAGAAGAAGCAAATGCAACAGAGTGGTGAGTCAGTCATTAAGGAAACAGGCATCATCATAATCCTTGGATAGAGCAGTTTCAACATTTATTAATTGACTCCATCCAAAGTATCTACTGAGCTCCAACGATGTACCAGACAAAGCAGGGAACAAATGAAGTACAGTCTTTTTTAAACTGTGTTTGCAGATAACCAATAAATATATGACAGCTATCCCTAACTACCATGAAGGAAAAGCAATCCAAGAAGATTATTAAAGAACACTATTTTGCTACATGATTTTTACAAGTAGAACAACAAAGTCATGTAAATATATGAAGGAATGGGGGAAGAGCAAATGCAAAGCCTAAAATAGGGTCATACTTATCCTTGAGAAGCAGTAAGGTCAGTGTGCTTGAAGCACAGTTGAAGGAAAGAGAAGTAAGATGTGAACTCTGAGAGGTGGCCAGTAGGCTCTGTGGCACTGCAGTTCAAGGGAAGGCATATGACAGTCCCAATGTTCCAGGTAGTTTGCTAGTGAAATAAAGCAGAGACGCAATGAACTGCATTGAATGGTTCATTGGTTCACAGGAAATTTTTTTTGCTTTTTTTTTTTGGAAGAAAAGTGAGATGTAAACATTTTAGGGAGAAAGAAGAAAAGCTAGAGGGAGCTACAGAATGAGAGAATTGAAAAAACCCTTGAAGGAGAAATCCAAAGCAGAGCTAAAGGCATTCCATTAGGGGAAAAGGAAAAGTGCTTTCTTCAGAGATCCTGGAGAGAATCAAGAATAAGCCTGCAACCATTAATGCCTGCTTTTAGCACTGCTTCTATACAGCAGAAAGTCAGACAGTATAAATTCAGCTTAAATAGAAGACAGATGGTTTGAGAAGTCTGTAGGCATAGATAGATATTTGAGGTGATTCATTAAGCCAACTAAAGGAAGCTTTTAGTTGTTGGCTTAATAAATTACTACAGAATCTTCACAAAAACTGAAGTTTGGCTAGGACATGAGTTTAATAAGTGGTAATGATTACAAGGAACAGAGAAATTGTCTAACCATTTTCCTTAAATTTTCTAACAAGACTAAAATCACATTAAAATAAATCTAAAACAAATATTTTATAATAATTCAGAAAGCTTATATACCCACTAGAATACATTATCAAAACATCACACTAGATAAAGCAAAAAATTCCAAAAACCACAACCTGACTAAATGTTTCCAAGATTTAAATACTATGAGGCCATACTGTTCAATGTTAGGAATGTTAAACAGTGTTAGGTTCATGGCCCTTCTGTCTTAAAAGGTTTGCAATTAACAAGATACTTTGGATTTGTGACAAGTAGACAGCACAGTGTCTTGAAATTTAATGTGCTTGGCTGGTGTAATTGACAAAGTTCAGGCTCAGCACTGAAAAGATTAGAAAAAGCACAAAGAAGATGAAAGACAAATTAACAGCATAGTGCCTTTCTGTAAACATTCTATCAATACCTACCAACTATCAAAATGACTTCTTATAGACTGATACAAGCCTTCACTTTTCTTAATATTTTTAAAATTGTGAAATATACTACACCTATAAAAATATATAAAACTTACAAGGGCAATTTAATGAGTGCTACTTGTCATTCCCTTTTACTTACCTCTCTGGAATAACTACCATCCAGAATGTTACGTTAATCGTTCCCTTGTACTTCTTGTAGTGTTTCCAACTGTGTGTATTCTCAAACAGCATATTGTTTAGCACCAGCAGATGCCTCACATCTTAACATTAGTACTGACCAACATTTAAATGTTCACCCTTCTAGTGGGTATAAAATTATACCGCATTATGATTTTAATTTACATTTACCAGTACCTGAGTTTGAGTCTTTGAGGTGTTTATGGAACAGATGGAATAGCTCTTCTGATAATAGCCTTGCCCATTCTTCTGTTGTCTTCTTGATTTCTATGAGTTCTTTATATAATCCTTTGAGTTATGCATCTTACAGATATCTTCTATTTTAGTCTGTCTTTCAAGGAACAGCCATCCTTTAATTAATACAGCTGAAATTTACCAATTTTCCCCTAAAAATTTAGCCTTTTCTATTTTGTTGAGTTGGCTCTTGTCCTAGCCATAATTAACTTATTATAAGTGTTTTATGTGGGCTCTACTTTAGTACTGAATGTGTGTTTTCAAACTGTTAAACGAATTATACTTTTAAAGATCCATTAGATTAAGCTTAAGTGTTCACTCAAAATCTCCCATAGCCTTACTAATTTTTGTCTGAGCTGTTACTATTTAGAGAGTACTACAGTTGTAAATTTTCAAGTTCCTTTTGTAGTCTGCAAATTTTGATGTGATATATTTTGAAAGTGGGTATTTACTTTATAAAGTTTAGCTTCACCATATATTTATAAAGTATTTATTTATAAATAAAATATTTATTGTATAAATGAAGTTTAGCTTCACCATATATTTATATTTAGAGTAAATTAAAAATTGTAACATCTTTATTATTGCTTTTAATCATTTTACCTAATATTAATATAGCTGCTCCAAGATTATTTTATTTATCTTATGTATCTTTTTTATCATTTGCTTCTAAATACTTTGATATCTTTGTGCTATATGTGTTCTATTATAAGTAATATATGACTAGGTTTTTGGTTTTTTTAATCTAGTGTCACCATCTATATTTTATTTGCAGTTTAGTGCATTTATATTTATTGTGATTAGTGATATATAAAAACATCTCCTGTTTAAGGTGAATAGTTCATTCCTAAAACAACAGATATTTTCCATGAAAACACTAAATAAGTGTCTATTTTCTGTTCTTTTAAATGAGAAAATGTATAAATAGATTATATGTTAAACTTCACTCCAAACAAATTTTTTTAATTAAAATACTTAAATATAAGTAACAAATTTCATATTAGGATGTAAAATGCTTAAAACATTGTTTTGTGATTACCAAACATGTGAAGTCTACGTTCATAATGTGAATATTATGATTAAAATTTGGCAAGACAAATAACAAGAGCAACAAAAACAAAATTTTGGAAAACATACAGTTAGATTTTTCCAGTAAAAACAAGACAATTACCAGCAATCAAATGTCACTCACCAATTAGAAGAAAACTTGATTCTTGAAGAAAACTGAGACAGGAGCGGCACTGACAGTAATTGTCACTGGCTGTGGAAGGTGTTGATGTGGATGAGTGAGTTTAGAAAGGGTCATTTCAAGCCAGCCATCCAACTCAGAAGCTGATAGAAATTCTCTGTCATTTGTCACTACCAAAGATATTCCTGAATAACAGGCCATGAGAGATTTTCAAAGGAAGTGAGCTTAAGAATAAAAAATTTTGTAAAATGAAGCTTTGTTTGAACATCCATCACTTGCATTGGTTTTCAATATATTTGACAGGGAAAGGGGGTGGGGAGAGATTCATCACCAATCAAAAATAAGGGCTGCTTCTGAAAGGCACTTTGGAAATGTGTCAGGGCAGCACACCGTGTGAAGGTCATACTCACTGAGTGAACTAGGATGTCTCACTTGGGACCAGTGTCATTTTGGCTGGAGCTCTGCATGCTATTCCAAAAAAGTCTTCATGTGGTTTCTGATGATTTATACATTGTATTTGGAATGTAGCCTGCTACCTTTCCAGAACAAAAGCTTTTGAGTATTTGGAATGGAATTGAACAGTGTTCCTATATAACTATTGGCTGATGAAAATTTTATTCAATGATGTATACGTTCTACGATATTTGGTTACTAAAAGAGTGATTCTACTAGAAAGATATTAGGTGAAGAAAACTCCACAATATATGCCTGTATTTTAATTTACTTTTACAAACTTACCAATCTTTTTTCCAGTTGTATTCCTGTTCTCTGCTTGCCTTCTTCCCTACTTCTCTCTTGGCTTCTAGTTCAAATGTGGACTGGCCTGAGACTATGTATCACCAGGGAGACATTAGACACATTTAATGACACACATTCCCAATGCCGAATTTCAGTCAGGCAGATCACCTGGCTGTCTTCTTTCTTGGCATGACTTTCACTTTTCATATTCTATTGTTCCAAGTGTGTAGCTTTGCAAAGTCCTGGCTTACTTGGAGGTGACCTCTGAAGACATCCCAAGCTTTATCTGGCTTTAGTGCTCTCTTCCTGGATCTGCACTTCTGCCAAATCAAAGTACAGTTCTCGGTACTAAAGCCAGCCCAGGGGCTCCTGTGCCACCCAAGGTTTTGCCTTGACTTTAGATCTCACCTCTGAGAAGTCCTTAATTTTGTGCCAGCTCAGCAATAAATTGGGAAGGATTTTTCCAATGATTATTTAACTTGTTTCCAAGAAGGTTGCTCAAGGCATGTGATCTGCCTGCACCACCTTCTTGCTACCATTGTTATTCCCCACAGCAAAAAAGTCAGATGACTGTCAATTAATTTCACAATTTATGTTAAATGAATCCAGAAGATAAGCCTCTAGACCAAAAAGTGCTATAGCATTTAAGTGGAGCAAAATGAAACTTAAATCCTAGGAGCAAAATTAAGGTGAATCATGTATGCTATCACGGAGGACTTGTGTGCTTAAAGATGCAGGATTTGAGTTTCAATAAGGCCATTACTATTTGGGAATATTTGTAAAGAAAAGTGACATTGTTTTTGTTTAAAATAGCATTCTCATAGGAAAAAAGTGTTTATATCTGGGTGATGGAACTGTAGCTAATTAGTATTTTATTTCTGCTTATCTTTTTTCCCTGAAACATCTACAATAAACATGTTTTATTTTTCTAAAAAGAAAAGATGGCAATAAGGTCTTTTTAAAGCAAAGATATGATATGAAATATAGCAATTCTGAGACTTTGAGGCAGTGTCTATCGGGGGACTTTAGAAAGTCAGAGCTTGGCTACAGATACCAAACTGCAGACAAGTGCCTTTGATCAGAAAAAAAAAAAAAAATCAAATGGCTTATGGTAGTAAATGGTATGGAAAGGTTTAAGTATGGTGAATACGGCAGAGAATGGTTTCTGAATGTTATATAGGTTTAAACACTTAGGGGGATATGTTCCTTTAACTCACAGCACAATTATGTAATTAGATATAAAATGAAGCTAGTTCTTTTGAAGGCTGACAATGAAAAAAAAAACCACTTCCTGAAATTGCCTAAGATTAGAAAATATATTTAAATTTTAATTACAATGATGAGTAGGCTCAATATTCTACACTCACAGGAAGGTACAAGGAGAAAAGCCTGGGCCCTCTAGAGAATGTTTATGCTGATGTCAGCAGAAAGGCTTCCTTATAGTCCATTCATTCAGTTAGTAAATATCAAGCACCTACTATGTGCCAGGAACTATGGGGGACCCTGGAATCCACAGACAACCAGCATATCATTAGGACCCTCAAGGACCTTCCACTCTTTTAAGGAAGACAAATTTGCACATGTACAGTGCAGCAGGATAAAACCAAGTAGGGGGAGAATTAAATTCCTTCATGCTTCCTGACAGCACAATGTTCTCTCCTATTTCCTGACCAGGTTATTAAAAAACTGGTTTCCAGTATTGGTATCTGACTAATATTCTCCAGTTCAGACACATAGGTTCAATGGTGCTTGATATACAATTACTGAAAGCAAAAGAAGTAATTCTAATCATCTATTTCTTGAATGAGAAGTCTTAAATAAATTTACCTTAAGGGACATAGAGTCCCAGTTTACAGTGGAATAGACATAGCCAAACCCTGCTGTCCTTGCTACACAGTATAGCTATTGATGGTTAGAATATGTGGACTCCAAATGTGACCAAGAAAGAGAGAGAACTCAGATGCTGGTGAAGTAAAGGACATACTGATTGATGGCTTCTCATCAAGAAATTTGTAGAAATTTCCTTATGTTAGGGTTTCTGCAGAACTGAAATTTTCTAATGAACTGATGGCAGTGAGTATTCACTCAAGAGTACAGGCATGTGATACCATTGTTCCCATTCCCAAAGCAGCTTGAAGAAGTAAATGTGAGATAATAGATTTAACTGAAGTGTGATAACAATGAAGTTCGTGGTTTGTCAGGTCTCATGACCTGTACTCTCTAGAACCTGCCCCATCTTTGACAGAACCCCTCTTCCATAGAACCTGCCCCATATATGGGTCTTGAAAAGAGTATCCCAGAGGTGACACCCGATGGAGAAGGTGAGCCAATCAGATTGTCAAGAGAGGAGTTTGAACTTAGAAATTGCAGGGAAACTGCGGTCATGACACAGAGTAGAAGCTATGGTCTTGTTGTGTCATGGGATAGATGAGTAAGAGAAGAAACTAACCAAAAGAGCAAGAATAGACAGATGAGAGAAAAACAGGCAGAGAGAAACAAATCTTATATGATCCTGATAGGGGAAAATCATTTGTTCTTCACTTCAGTCCCTGAATCCATACCTGTCCATGCAATGACCTGACATGTCTATAAAAGGACCCCTCATCACATAAGGTAGCTTGGGTAGGTTTGGTTTTTTGGGGATTCTAAAAAGCTTTGATTAAGACAAATCAAGATACAGTTGAGCAGATTCATTTTTATTACTTGGCATAAGTGATATTCAAATGCTTCAGTGAGTAAACAAGCTGTATTGGTGAAAATCAACAGAATACTGCAAGGTGAAAAGTGAATAATTCACAGCTGGCTTCCATAACACCTAAACCCAAGAGGACAAATGTATTGCATGTAACTTAGTTTCTTGGGAAACCAAGAAACATGTCTCAGGGGACATTTTAAGTCCTCATTTCTAATGAAAATAAAAGCTTCACTGCCTTGATAGACTACTGGTCTAATATTATGAAATCAGGGGCTTCGAATAGCAGCAGTTATAATATTAATATAGGAGTAATTCATAACTCAAAACAACAATAAGATTTTATGTCAGGATCTGAATTTTCCAAATCATAGTATGGTCTCGTGAGCTGACTGCATCAGCTTTTGTTTTCTTCATGATGATAATGGAACAGTGTTTATGTGCCTGATTCATAAATACATTTACACAATCTTTTTTGATACTTACAACTTGTCTATTAAGAGGTAATAATCTATTCTTCCAATGATAGATTAGTCTTTCATTTAGGAGTTAAACATACAAACTGGTTTCTTGTCTACAACACTCATTCATCATAGATCTTGTGCTTTCTGAAAGATGAATAATTATAGTCCCTGAAGAGATTTCCTATATATATTGCTGTAACAGTCATCAAATGGAGGGAGAGCTGATAGGTGTGGGCAACAATGATAAAATGAACAGCCCTCTTGTCTATCAGACAGCAAACTAAATTGGTGAGAACAGCCCTCATTACTGCAAGTTGAGTGGGTTTATGTAGCATCCAATTTCTGGGCATGTACTCCTTCTTTCACTGATAAAATAAATATGATGCCATAAAATCTTGCTTATCATAAATAAATTCATCTTATGTATAAGTAAAAGAAAGAGCATATATGACTTACAGATTAGTTCATTTGGGGCCCTTTTATTTTGCATTTTTACAAATAGCATACCCTTTAAAATAAAATAGCCATATTATTTTTGCCACACTGGAAGTCTATATTCCTTGGGGAAAATGGGAGAACAGAAATCAGAATCTAACAAGCTGTGCATAATAAATGTGTAGCATATGTTACAGCTGAATTCATTCCTACTGTTTGCAGGATATACATTCTACCTAGAATTGCAGAAGTGCTTGTTATCTTGACAACACTGAGTCAAGAAGAGAATATGACATGAACAACGCTATATATAGCTTAAGATATTGACTCCTGGGACAATGTCAGGATCCCTAGCAATAAATCCATGGGAATAAATTCAGGAATCAGTAGTGCCTAAAATTACCATATGCCAATTATAGATTGTTCTTAGCAGCCCTGTAGGTCCTGTGGATTAATTTTATAAATTGTATTGATTTCATTATAATGTACATCCTTTATAAAATACAGACTGTAAATGACTTGAGCCTCCTACTAATTCAATATATTTTTTAGATGATTCTATGCTAACAATTCTTAGTGGTATATCAAATTGTGCTCTCTCTACTTCAAAATCCCCAGTTTCTTCTCTTTAAAATGTCTACATGATTTATTATCTTATCCTTCATTCAAAAAATATTTATTGATTGTCACCTGTGTGTAAAGCATTATGCTAGACACTAGGAGAGATGTAAAGATATATAATACATACTCGTAGCCCTCTAGAAAATTTATCTTTCCCAGGACAATAAGACATGCATCTGTGAAAAGTGAAATACCAATATAGAAATTAAAATAATGTAAGGCTATCAAAGAGATATCTCAAAGTAGTAAATTTGAAATGCTATGTAACTGGTATATAAAAAATATAAAAGGGAAAAATAGAAGAAGCAATAATCTTTCAGGGCTCAGTGGTTGGGAAAATCTTCCTAGAAAAAGAATGAATAAGCTGTAATCAGTCTTAAAGGAGGCAGCCAGGGCACAGACAAAGCATGAACAAAGGGAGGGTCAACATGCAGAGGTGGGCTAAGCAGGTGTGTTGGAAATCAGGCTAGGGCCACATTTAACTCGAATAGAGAGAAAAAAGAAATTTCAACACATCTTGGGAAGAAAGGAGACAAATAGAAGAGATACCATTTTATCCATACAATCTCTGTTCCTCAGACTAGTAGTAAGATCTGCACAAAGAAGAGGTACAGAATTGAAAAAAGAGATTGGATGAGAGTTGTATGGACTGGTTAGACCCCCTGGTTCTCTCTCCCATCTCATTTTGTCAACAAAAATGCACCATCTACTCACTCCAACCTCTACATCAAGCAAGATGTGAGAGACTTACTTTCTTGAAAACTCAAAATAAGATGCTCTGAACTCAGAGCCAGTGGAAAACATCAAGTAAATAATAAAATGGAAAAATGAATACTGAATGGTGTACATTCCTTGCTTTGCTTAGTTCCATTGGCATCTAGCTGTATAACCCACAGTTAGGAAACTGGAGAATTCTTCCACAGAAACTAAATGCTTTCAGAGAACAAAACTTCAGGGAATGATTTCTAGGCTGTGCTTCAAAAGCTAATGGCAACATGATGGTTTGCTCACCCTGCTAAGAAATTTTGCAGCTGAAAAAAAAAAATCTCATCTGTACATACTGAGATTCCTAGAAATTCTCCGTTGCATGTTGTTGTTATTAGAAACAGAGAGACAAGTGTTACTATCATTTTAGGAAAGTTGCCAATATGAATGGGAAAGATAAAATCAAAGAGTGAAAAGGACCCCAGAGAAAAGAGAGAATGTGCAGAAAATGGAAGAAAATTTCAACTTCCCAAAGTACATATCCTTAGAGAAACAAGAGAACATGTTTCAGTCATAAATAAGAAGAGAACGTTTTCCAAAATGAATAACTGAGAATCAGAAAGTGGTCCTGAAAATTAAAGATTAGATAGAATAAATAAAAAGGCAAAAAAATGAGAGAGAGAAAAAGAAGAAAAAATTTTCAATTTCAACCTAGGAAAATTTATCTGAGTTCCAGAAAAAGAAACAAAACAAATGAAAGAAAACTATCAGAGAAATACTAAAAGAAAATTGTGTGCATAAGTTGCATAGATATAAAAGACAGCTCCGTAATTAGCAAACAAACTCATATTAATGTAAATCCCAGAACACTAAAAATAGAGGATTAACAACAATTTTTAAAAGGCTTTCAGAGAGAAAAATAAAGCCACTATAAAAGAGCATGGATGAGAATAGCATTAGATTTTTCATTAGCTACACTGGATACCAGAATAAAGAGAGCAATATTCTCAAAATTCAGAAAGATAATATATTTACAAACTTGAAATGTGTACCCAGCAAAACTATCTATCAAACCTCAGAGTAAAAGGAAGAAATTTTCAAAAAGGCAAGGTCTCAAATCTTGTCCTCCTGTGCACCCTTTCTTAAGAAATAACTGAAAGAATTTTCCACAGAAATAAAGAAAATAATGAAGATAGTGAAAGGCATAGATGCACATTGAGGCGATACTCTTAAGTGAAGGACACACATGTGTAAATACCAAATAGTTTCTCTAGTGTGAGAAACTGAAAGTGTAAATAAGGGCTAAAAGGTATAATAGGTAATGTGAAATAGGAAGAAAAGGGACAAAGGGGAAGGGGCAGTGGGACGGGTAGGGGAAAGGAAAGAAGGGAATGGGATTAATATGAGAAAATGAAATAATGGAAACAAAGTCTTTGTAAATAGGGAGGGATGGAGGGGATGAAGGGAGGGCAGAGGAAGGGGGAAAAATAAGAACCAAGAGAGATTATGTAAAGGTGCAAATTTCCAATGGCGAATGTCATTATACTGTATACCTAAAATGTACCAGTAAAAAGAGTTAGTGAATTGACATTAAAAATAAAATAAAAGGTGTGGAGAGCTGCGTGTGCCGCGCCTTAAAGATGGCGCTGGTTTCCGCCTTCCGCCATCCCGACGGCGAGAGCTCTTTATGATAAACAACTCCTTATTTGGCTGTGATGTGTCTGATGCTCTGCCCCCTCTTACGTGTACCTATCCGCATTCGCCACATGACTATCCGTGATTGGTTGGTTCAGGGGTACTTATTCTAGGGACGGGTGCTCCCCTGGGGTAGAAGAAAAAGAATGTTAAGTTTTCCTGAATAAACTGCTAGAAGAAGAGCGTTGGTGTTGCGTCGTCATTGCTGGTCAAAGGCGAACGCGACAAAAAGGCAGGCAAAGAAAAAAAGAAAGAAAGGCATAGAATTCAGAAAATGTGGGAACTCACTAAGAAAGTGAGTGAAATTTCCAAGATGATGTTAAAGGGATGTTTCCTTGTAATAGCCAGGAATGGGTAGGCAAGAGCACCAATGGTTCTGGGAAGGGTCTGCAGGAAAAATGTTGAAATTGATAGACTATTCAAGATGTTATAAAGAAAATTATATAAGGAAGAAATGGAAAATAATCAATACACTCAGGTTGGGCATATACCAAATACAAGTTAGAAATGAAATAAAACAGCCAGGTAAAGGAGGCTTTAAAGAAATAGGTCAAAAATGAGTAGGAAGTAGGTGCAGAATGAAGATCTGTAAATACACAGGTGTGTGTGCATGTGGATACTTGTGTGTGCATACAAATGTGCACATGTGTCACAGGGGCAAGATGTGAGGGCAGAGTACAAAGGAAAAATCATACTACATCCAGAGGTCCTGTTGCTAACACAAATCTCAGGCTGCTTTCTGAAAATGCCCTTCAGGTGACTATAGGATCTGTTCGTTTTTCCATTTTATTTTAAGGTAAGAGGTCTCTGCTAATTCAGCTAAGAGGCCTGCGGTGTGTTGCATCCTCTTGGAAACCGCCATTTCAGCATTTCCCCAGCACAGCCACCCCCAGGGCATGGCTCTTGAGTTGAGGCTTGAGGGGTCAGGTGGCATTGTCAAGTCTGTTGATATTAAAGGGTTTCCTGGGGTCCACATCATAACCCTTGTGAAGAAGTCTGTTGTCACATCCCAAGCTCAGTTGTATAAAGTAGACTAAATAGAATAACATCTCAAACACTGTATTTTAAAACCTCCAAGTGGGCTTCCGCCAATTGAGAGGGTTACAGCAAAGAGTACATGAGACAGCAAGGCTTCCAGCTGACTGAGAAGACCGACAACTCTGCCTTTAAAAAATCTAGGTGGAAGCCACAGTGGGAGTGCTATTATGCAAAAATGTTTGCTTTTTTAAAGAACTTTTTCTTTTCATCCCTAACTAATATTACTATTACCGATTGTCATTAAGATCTGGGGCACAGAAAAATCTTTAAAGCATTCCTTGTTTCACATAGCACAATATTATAGAGATGAAAGATTATGCCAGGATGGAAATGGAATGGCAACACACAGCCAAAAAAAAGCAGCAGGGAGGTTGAGGTCATTGGACTGGGGATGGATTTAGACCACTAAAGAAAATGCTAAAAGCGTGTGCCAGTTGAGCATGGCCCCTGCATCCGGGTTCAACTCCTGGCTGTGAATGCAAACAGATGACTTGACATGTTTACAAAATAAAGATAATTATTCATGTTGTGGGATTATTTCTAAGATAGTGTATGTGAAAAGTTGATGTAAGAGATTATAAAAGTATAGTTTAATCTGGGTATAGTGGTGCAGACCTGTAATTCCAGAACTCTGGAAGGCTAAGGCAGGAGGATTGCCAAATTCAAACCTAGCTTGTGCAACTTAGAGACTAAACCACAGCCTGCCACAAAAAAAATAAAAACAAAAATGGGCTATGGATATAACTCAGTGCAAAGGCCCTGTGTTCAATCCTTGGTTCCAAAATTTTTTAAAATAAAAATTTAAAAAGTAATTAAAAAATCATTATTATAATTCATTTCATAATACATTATATAATATATAAATAGTATAATAGATGAGATGTAATGATTATAACACATAGCATATAACACAAAATATATAAATATCTTTCTATTTTTAGAGTTACCTTGATACATTGTTCCCAATATGTAGACAATTAAGCTGTTGCTGATACATAGCTGGAATCACCAAAGTGTCAGTTCTCAAATGATGCATTTGGTACAAATACCAGTTTCTCAACTGAGGTAGGTGCCAAGTAGTGAAGAAGCTCTTGGAGTCTTTAGGATGCAGGAGCAGACATCTTGACCCTGCCACCCCTTGCTGTGCATTCTGGTCAGGTCTGTCCCTCTCTGAGCCTGAGTACTCACGTGAAGAGTACAGCAAAGAGGTTAGATGAGTGGTCCCAAGGCTCTTCACCTACCCAGAAATTCTGTTTCTCAGAAGTATAGGAGCAGTCAGCAGTTGTGCTATCTATTCCTGAGTAACAAAGTACGTCAAAACTTAGCAGCTAAAGAAACATATATCATCTCACACTCTGACTCAGTGTTTCTCACATTACTGAATTGAGCTCTTGGTCAGAGCGGCAACCATCTCAGTGTTCAAGAGCAGAATCTGCTTTTAAACCCCCTCATGTGTCTGTTGGCAGAATTCAGTTCCTCAGGGATTGTTGGACTGAGAGCCTCAAGTCCTTGCTGACTGCTGCCCAGAGACATCTATTCCCTCCATGTGGACTTCTGCATAGGGTTACTCAGGTCAGGGCAGCTGCCTTCCCCAGAGTGGGGGCTATGAGGGAGTAGAAAAGGGAAGCTGCCCAAAATAGAAGCTACAGTCTTTTTATAACCAAATCTTGGCAGTGACATCCCATTGCCTCTTCCAGATTCTACTCATTGGAAGCAAGATGATGAGTCTAGCTCATGCTTAAGGGAGAAGACTACACAAGGGCATGTGCAATTGGGGGCAGGATCTGTGGGATATCTCAGAGTAAGACAACCACAATAACCAAGACAATACTATCAAGAAATTGCTTCATAATTGGGATCCATAAGTTTATTCATGCAACAGTCGTTCATTGCCATCCACAACAATGCCTTGTGTTACACACTCTGAAGTAGCAAAGACAGCAGCTAAGAAGATCCTTTTCCCCATCTATTTACATTTGTTCTTACTCAAGTGGGGAGGGGGAGGCTACCAGAATCTTCTGGAGCTGCTTCTCAACTCTGTGTGCCCATGAGAATCTGCCATGGCTCTGTTGGTTCCACCTGCCATGGCTCCAATATGCTTTCCCATTCAGAACTACAAACAAGAGAAAGGCAATGCTGACCTACAAGGAACTACAGTAAAAAGTAAAAACAGGCAACTGTAAAAAGATCCTCCTGCCCAGGTGGCTACTTCATTTACACTTTCAGTCCTGTCAGTTACCCCTTTACCTCTATTTCGCATACAGTATATGTTTAATCAACTATTGTTAACTTTAAAAATAAATAAAATGAGATATAAAGTGTAACAGGAATTTAGAGAAGACAGTATCTTTAACTAAAAATATTCTTTGAAGTCTTCCTAAAAGAGAGAAAGAATATTTGTTTTTCTTTGAAATTAATTTTTCCTCTTAAGTTTTGTCATGAATCCCTGTTGATGAGGGGACAGCATGAACAGGAGGCAAGGCCCTTGTGGGAAACATAGCGGGCCAGAAGCAGGTGAGAGCTGCTTATTCCTTCAATGTTTAGCCTTTGGAATTTTTGGCCTCCTTTTATTTTTCTTGATGCCAAGACTCAAGGATAAAGTGGTGTCTTCATTCAAAGTAGACTACTGTGTATTATGAGTCTCGTGTTAGCAGTCACATAATGGGACTCTGCATGGCACAAATACCCTGACTAGGTCAAACAGTGTCCTCAAAAATTACAGGGCCATTCAGAACATCAGAAAGTGATCTTTGAAAAGAGGATTTTTTTCGAATGTAATTAGTTAAAGATTTTATGATGAAATCACATTGGATTTAGGGTGACCCCTAAATCAAATGACTGGTGCCTTTATTTAAAAACAAAAGGAAATGTGAAAAGAGAGGCAGAAATTAGAGTTATGCCTACTATAATGTTGTTATTTATAAGAATTATTTATTTATTTATTTACTTACCTTTCCAGTTCCTGGCAGAGAACTATTAAAACTTTTGTCATTTCCTGAGCAATAAGGATGATAAAAAAATATTTAGTTTCAATATTTGGTCTTTAACCCCCATTCCTAATGCAGAGCTCCAAATCCCTCGAAATTTTCTAGGTGATAGAAGCAACTTTTGTTCTAATGAAACCATTCTTGGTAGATTTCTGGGTGGAAGCTGGCCAACAAAACCAAGCCATGATTAGACACTTGGAGCTTTCAAGCCCATCCTTTTTCTCTGTGAAAGGCAGAAGAGTTGATGAGTAAGTTAATAATTGGTATTGACTATAAAATGAAGCCTTCATGAAGATCACTCAACTACAGGGTTTGAAGAGTTTGTAAGCTGGTGAATACATCCATGTGCTGAGAGTGTAACGCACCCCAATTCCACAGCAACAAAAGCTCCTATATTCACACCTTCTAGGCCTCACCTTGTGTATCTCTTCATCTGCCTGTTCATCTGTATTCTGTGTCGTGTTCTTCATTAATATAATAATCTACAAATGTAAGAAAGGTCTCTTTGACTTCTGAGTCTTTAGCAAATTAATTGAACCCAAGAAGGTCACGGGATCCTCCAATTTGTAGCCATGTTGGACAGAAATTCTGCATGGTGACTGGTGTCTGAATTAGAAGCAGTCTTGCAGAAATGAGGCCTTAACTTGGGAGATCTGATGTTATCCTCAGATACTTTCAGGATTCAGTTAAATTTAGGACACTCAGCCAATACCACAGAATTGTTTGATGCATAGGAAACACACACACACACACACACACACACACACATCTGATCACAGAGATGTTCTGTGTTGTACTAGATGGTTTGGTTTTTCCTATGTCTTATACTTCTACAAGCCAAGAAACACTTGGAATCACTGGAAGCTGGAAAAGGCAAGGAAGGGCTTTTCCCTGAAACCACTGAAGTATATACAGCCCTGTGGACATCTTGATTTCAGGCTTCTGAAAAGGCCATGAGAGAAGAAGTTTCTGTTGTTTTAAACCACCAAGTGTGTGGTAATTTGCTACAGCAGCCCTATGGGGACTGTTTTAGAGCTATGGGTAACCTAAAAACCAGATGCATCAATAGTTATTTCCTTAATGTGAATGCTAAGTTTCTGAGTCCTCCTGAACCCCAAATTCATTGATTTCTGCATTAGGAACACCTTGCTTCAGAGGAGGATAAACACAAAAAACAAAGTCTTTGAAGTGCTTAGGTTTTCTGGCTGAGAGGGTCTGCTGGTTGTATACTGTCTTGCCTCTCCTTGAAAGCAATTATCAGGCAAATGTGCAGGGATCTTTAGAGGGTGTCCTTTAGAGTTGGGTCAAGTAATAAGACCACAGGGCCACTATGTTCCAATTAGTCTAAGAAGGCTATAAGTATTTTCCTTCACAAAATTGAAAACTTGTAAATTCTATAAGGCAGTGTCTGTTTAGACATAAATATTTGACACTCTCTGTGTACATAATCACAGGGATCCAGAGAGACAAATTGGCCACTACGTGGAGGAGTTCAGGATGACGCTAGATGGGCAGCAAAAGGGGATGGGGAGAGGGAGACAGAGTTCATGCTGTTTGAACATCCAGACCTGGCACTGGAATGGTGCCAAGTGTGAACCTCAGCTTTGTTTCTTACTATCTGATTTTAAGTGACTATAACTTTCTAAACTCCAATTGGCATAATGACACTACCTATCTCATGTTGTAGTTGTGAAAATTGATGCAATAAGGTTCACAGCACAAAGGAGTATATGTTTAACACATAGCTTAATAAATGTTAATTATCATCATGATTATGATGAGTTAGGACACATTGTAGCAGAAGCTAAACAAATTATTTTTGGAACTATTCTGATTTATGCCAGCAGGAAAAAAGACTTGTGTGATTGGCTTAGAGAATCTTGCAGGGGAAAATCAATTTCAGGCTCATTAATGAAACTTTCTTTGGTCTCTCAACTGTTCCTTTGAAATTCAATCAGTAGAAGTACAAATGCATATTCATTTTTGTAAACTGAAATTTTACAATAATTGATGATTGAGAAAGCAATTAGCTTTATGCATAAAACAATTATTAAGAATTTTCAAAGAAATAGGAAAATAGAGTTATTTTATATAATGAGTGTATTAGCTAGCTTATATTGGAAAGAACATAATTTCACTTTTGAGTCAACATATTTATAAAAATTAAAATATAAATGCAGGTAAACTATAAAGCTGCACTGTTCAATGTAGTAACTACTAGCCACAGGGCAGGAGGAGGCTATTAAAATCTTGAGGTGTGGCTACTGTAAATTGGAGAAGTAAAAAAGTAAAATCTAGGTTGCAGCTTAAAGATTTAGTATGAGAAAAAAGAATTAAAAGTATCTCCTTAATAATTTTCAGTCTGAGTGTGTATTGAAATGATTTTGGGCATGTGTTGCATTAAATAAAATACATTACTAGAGTTAATTTCCCTTATTTCTTTTTACTCTTTAAAGTGAACACTAAAAAATTTTAAATTGCATGTGCATCTTGAATATGCTTTCCCTTCTATCTGTATTGAATATTGTTGCATCAAACAATGAGCCAGGAGCACTTTCCATTTATACATTCCTACACTTATTTTACCACCATCAGTCCTTTGTACTGTGAATGCTAAGGTAGAAACACCAGTCCTCCCCCATGGCAGGGTTTTATTTCCTAAATTTGAAGGCAGTGTGTGTAGATGTGCAGGGCTGAGTGAGTCATTCCTCAGAATCTCCTTGCTCTGTGCCCTGGCAGCTCCAGGCCCCACCCATACCTTCATCCGTCTGTTCCACGTCTTCTTCACAGCCACCCTTAATACTTCATTCCTCTGCTGCTGCTTCTTCATGCTTCAAAGGACCCTCACATGCTGATCTGCACATACAGGACCCCTCATAGAACCTTCTCCAGACCACCCCTCAAAAGCCATTTTCCTCAGAGGGTATGGCAGGGTGCTTGGACTCTCTACTAAAACACAACAGAGGCTTCTATTTTGGACTCTGAGATTGTTTCTTTGTAAAGAAATTATTCCAAACAAATCTCGATATCAATAATTCTCTGCCTTTCTTTCTCTCTCTTCTCCTATCCCCAACTTGGTAAAATTCCATAAATCCTCCAATACCTACATCATAACATAATATTGCATGAGGAAGTGATTTTTTACACCTGGACCCACCCTACTACAATATAGTCCAGATCCTGTAGTTCTCACAGTGGAAAAAAACTGGCTACCATACTAAGCTACAAGCCTTCCCATAGGTTGGCATGTAGTTAATGAATTAGGCATTCTTTTTTATATCAAATAAACATAATTATTCTAATGTTTCTTTGATTTGTTTATTTGGCCTTACCCTTCTTACCTTATTCTAATTATATTTTGAAGCAATAAATTATTTCATGTATGCTCAGATTCTTATTTTCAAGAACTTGTTTATGTTGATCTTTTTAGAAGCCTCCCCACCACCACCAAAGATCTTGGTGTTCCCTTAAATAAATGAAAACAATGCTTTAAAATATGACAGAGAATAAAAAAGAACCCTTGGCTCCCACTTTCCACACCTTTATTGATCCTCACACAGAATTCCCAGTCTGAGTAACAGGAATGCATTACTGATTCGTGTTCACCGGGCAAGCCATTCCTCCAGACCTTTCTGTCATTTTGGTATTATCTGCAATCCTAAACAGGGTATTCATTTCACTGTCTTTCCTGTAATCCTGCAGTTCATTATCTTGGATTCCATGCTATTTGTTTTAAAATTGGCAAACAAAAACTATTAAAAATGGTGATTTTGGGCTGGGGATTTAGCTCAGTGGTTTCACCGCCTGCTATGCAAGCGCAAGGACCCAAGTTCGATCCCCAGTACCAAAAAAAAAAAAAAAAGAAAAGAAAATGGTGGTTTTAGGTTGTAAGTGAAATTGTGTAAAATGAGAGCTCTAGTCTTTTTTATTTTTTAGCTTATCTTATTCCCCAAAGTGAAAAATGCACCTGCTACTTGAACCATAATTCTTTTGGCAGTGGTTTCTTGGTCAGAATCAAATTTCCTTTGCCTTCGAACTAACAAATAGGTCAAGACTGTTGTTTCTTTCTATATACTGAATTATGGAATACCCATAATATTTCCTGGCCCTGAAGATTTCTTAATGTTTGAAGGATCTAGTTTCAGAATACTTTTGCTTCCTGACAAGCCAGCTAGAGAAACACAAAGAGCATATAAATTTTGAATCAGACAAAGATTTTTTATATGTTTTTATTTTTAGCATATTGATATATAAGGCCAAATTTGGGGTTATAGTATAAAATATTTTACTGTGACTAAAATTATAACTGATAATTAAAATAACTTTTGTTAGTTAATAAGAGTATTTCAAAAAGCTAAATTATGGAAACATTTAAACCATAAATAAGGTAAAAGTAATTTTTGAAAAATAAATTGGGAAAGAAATGAAATTCAAGCCTTTAAGTCTTTTAAGTCTTTAACCTTTTTTGGAATGTCCGAACTCTGAAAAATAACACTCTTCCATTATAGAAAATATGGCCATGTTGGTAAGGGCCCAAAGAAGGAATTAAATCATTTTAGCTTTTACAAGATTACACCTTGACCTCCATCCAGGTTATGCCAAGGGCACAGGTAAAGCAGATACTGTCAAGTTTTTGACATCTTTGTCACCAAAGATGGTATCAAACCTCAAAGAACTAGGACTAGAGGTCCCATTTGACCCAGCTATTCCCTACTGGGTATCTTCCCCAAAGAATTAAAAGAATCGTACCACAGCAATATATGTGCACGTATGTTTATAGCAGCACAGTTTGTAATAGCTAAGGTTTGGAAACAGCCCAAGTGCCCACCAACTGGAAACTGGATAAAGATGTGGTTTTTTATAAAATAGAGTACTACTCAGCCATAAAGAATGAGAAACAAGAGTCATTTACAGCTAAATGGATCCATATTGAGGCCATACTCTTAAGTGAAATAAATAGGACGCACAAGTGTAAATACCGAATAGTATCTCTAGTGTGAGAAACTGATAGTGTAAACAAGGGTTAAAATGATTAAAATGAATAATTGATAATTTGAAATAGGAAAAGGTCCAAAGGGGTAGGGGTGGCAGGAAGGGAAGGGGAAAGGAAAGAAGGGAAAGGAAAAATTATGAGAAAGAAAAAAAGTAGAAACAAAGTCTATGTAAATAGGGAAGGGTGGAGGATGTGAAGGGTGCATAGGTAATTGGGAAAAAATAAGAACCAAGATACATCATGTTCAGGTACGAACATCCAATGATAAATGTAAATGTATTGTATACCTAAAATGTACCAATTAATATATAAATTTTAAAAAGATGGTATCAAGATGAAGCTCCTATCACAGGGAGAAGAGAAATAGAAATTCCAGTTACATGACAAGTAGTTTTACCAAAATGATGGGAAACACCTGGGAGACTATATTATTAGTTTTCAACTGTATTTTTGTCAAATGTACAATTTATGTTCCAAACCTTTATATTTCTCTGAAGAGATCCTGCATTAGCCTGTATCATACTGTCAGCTGAACTCCTCATACCTCTTGATCTCTGTTCCCACTCTGATCTTAGCTTTTGAAGAAACTTAAAACAAAGCCAGCAGACACAGAGGGTGGATTAGCAATTGGGCACATCTGCATGTCTATAGTGTCTCCACTCCCTACAAACTGTATACTCTTCATAAATTACCTAACTTTCCTCGTTTTAAGTTTCCCACCTATCACTTAATAGCAACAACCAAGGTATGAGCAACACATTCCCAAAGCACCAAAAGTAGGGACCCAATTAGAGTTAGGCTGAGTATGAATCCTCTAGTTTTTCACTGGAGCCTTTAGAAATTGGAGAATTCCAGAAGTTCCTTTCATGTATAACACCCTGCCTGGGTGCTGGAAAGAATACAAAACCTCCAGTGCAATCACACACCTGCTCTCTAGGCAGGTACATAAGCCCAACCTAATCAAAATGGAGCCCTGAAAAGAACTGAAATAAAAGTTCTTTTGCAGAGACAGCTTTCCTGGAGATACTGCTAACGCTTAATCTCAGATCTTTTTTGTATTCCCCTGCAGGGCATGAGAGCAGGTGGCAATTTCCTTGAGCTCTGAAAGCCATTTAATCCCTTTCTGGAAAACATTTCAGTTGGCCTCACTCTGTTGCCCCAGCTCCCCTCTTTGGTATATAACCATGGAAGGATGTCTTCTAGATCTGAAAAGTCCAGGCTCTGGAACTCATCGGGGCCTCTTTTGCCATAGGGGAAAAGCGCCAGTGATGTTTTCTTAAAACTGCAATCCAGGGCCGGGGATTTAGCTCAGTGGTTTCGTCGCCTGCTGCGCAGGCAGAAGGACCCGAGTTCAATCCCCGGTACCAAAAAACAAAAACAAAAACAAAACTGCAATCCAGTTCACCAAGATTGAATTTCTTACCATTAATAAGAGCTTCCATGCAGAAGCAAGTCAGGCATTATAGAAGAAAAGGGTTTCTAGAAAGACTGCAAGTTTTCTTCTTATTTTCATTGTATGACTTCTAGTTTTCAATGTGATGTTGATTATACTAAAATTAAACTCACTAGCATGCACCAGAATATGAGATGAACAAAATCTAAATATAAGGTAAGAATTAGCATTGACTTTTACTAATAATTTTCCTCCTGCTTCTTTGATTCTAAGATTTTGTCTGAATCCCAAAAAAAAAACCTTCCATATTTTCCCAGAACTGGTACATGGGAGAGTTTTGCCTAGATTCACAGTCTGTGAGGACACAAGTGATTTCAGGGAATCTGATGTTGGCTCCCACACACCTGACCTGATGGAGCTGCCAGGCAAGAGTGTTGAGGGGACATGTGCGTGAGGATGCCATTGATGGTGCTCTGTCGGTGAGGTAAGCACTTTCAGATTTGCCCACTTCATGAAATACACTCGTATGATTCAAACTCCTGTGCCTTCTGGTTGCCCTGGTCACAAAGGAACTAACACTACAAAACAGCTCGGGGTGAAAGCAAGCAGAGTTTGTAAGCCAAGTGTGTATCACTGGGCCGGAAAGAGGACACAGTCATCCACCTGAAGGGCCCAGACCCACCTGAGCGGACCACAGAGACCCCTACTTTGGGGAATCTACAGATTGGGAAGAGCACCTCCTAGTGGAAGGAGCACTGTGTCATGGGCTTATCCTGCCATACCCTCAGCAGTATGGAGGCAGAACCAAGATACAAGCCTGAGCTTGGACATCTTGGTCCAGAAACCACCCTTTCCTTCACCGTTCTGTGCAGTGGACACCGCACCAACAGAGGACCACAAGGAAAAAGGGAGTGGGGACAAGAAAACTCAGTTGTATGTATAACGGCAGGGATTTTGTTCCTCTCACAGGATAAATAGGACATGCTTCACAATGTACAAGCACTTGATTTTATGTACAGTAAGTCCTCAATTTGCAAACGTTCAAGTTGCAAACTTTCACAGCTACCAATGGCCCTTAATCAGGAACAGTCTTGAATGCAAACAAATTGCAGAATTAGCTCATGTGTCCAACTTACCATTTTAAGGTAACTATAAAAGTAAAAATAGTATATTTATAGTTGTACTGTCCTATACCACCACTTTAAGGTAACTGTAAAAGTAAAAATAGTTCCTTTACAGTATTTGTGTGAGCTTGTTTTGTTTGTTTTGTTTTTTGGTACCAGGGACAGAACTCAGGACCTTGCACTTGCGAAGCAGGTGGCAGAACCACTGATCTAAATCCCTGGCCCCGTGTTTGGTTTTTTATGCTTTACATTGTATACTTGTGTCAAAGGAGTGTAAGATTCATTTTGTAAGACTTATGGATGAATCTGACTTACAAAACATTCTCCCGAAAAAGAACTCGTTCATAAGTTGGGGACTTACTGTACATGTTTCATCCATTTAGGATTTTTCACACATTTTGGAAAATTAAATATTTCCTTTCACATTCAGGAAAGTTACTGGAACTTTGTGTTGGGAGTTATGTTTTGGATATACTGAGGAGTACCCGAAATGCATGCTGTATGTGTTAACTCTGTTTGCAACAGAGACAGAGCACTTGTGGCAACAGTCCTCATGGAGCAAGGAAGGACAGGTGACCTTGGATCCAGGCCATGGGAATGTGCCAAAAGGCACCATAGAGAAGAGAGCCTCCTCCTGAAGCAGTGCACAGGCACTGCACAGAGAACCACAGCTTCAAATATCTGCAGAAACCACCCAAGAGCAGGTGGAACAAGAGGGTGTATGATAAGTGTTTCTAGCTAATAGAGACACAAGGGTGACACTGTACAAATCTCACAAGCTGACTCTGTTCCTTCCACTAACATCTTCTCATTAGAGCTCTAATAACTGTTACACTAACCTCTTATCCCCCAAACATTGACAATGTGCCCCTCTGAATTAAATATTTACAGAAAATGACAGTTACCCCTGCTTACCCCATGCCTGCTGCACCTCTGCCCTGGATCCATGAGGCTGGAGAAGACTCAGCCCACGGCTCACTGGCCCCCAGCATTGCCTGCTCTGAGTGGCTGCGGTTGTGGACTGTTTTATACCCGGGCTTGAGAGCACACTGAGGAAACGCAGAAGCCCCTAATGGTTGCTGTAAAGCCAAGCCTGGACCTGGCCTTCCAGGAGAATGTGGAAGAGGGTACAGCAAATCCAGGAGGACCACAGCTCTGCCACTGACCACTGCAGAACTGACCTCGATGGAGAGGAACCCATAGACTCAGTCCCCAGCCCTAACCTTGCCATGGGCTTCTGGTGCCCTCCCTCTCCCAGCCTCCCTATCTGGTTGCTCAGCCACAGACATGTATTCAACATAGCAATACCCAGTTAGTTTTTACACAGTGTATCTGTAGATTGTCCTTGTCTTCTTTCAAATGATCTGAAGTGACCACAATCCCAGGGGTGGTAATCAGGCAAGCCAACCAAGCTGCCTCTTTCTGAGTCCAGGAATGTAGGAAACAGTTAGTGGGCTGCACGGGGCAAGGCAGCAGCCCTCTAGACCACAGAAGCAGGAGAGAGACCCTGAGACAGCCACCATTCCCTCCAAATACCTCAGTCCTGGTGGCTCTTCACATCCAGTGATATCTAGTCCACCAATATCCTACTCTTTCTAAAGTCAGTAACACTCACCAAATGTTCTGTTCACTCTTCAGCACTTCTCAGCTATTTGCAGTTGGGCACAGCCCTGTGGCCAACTGTGCTAATGGACTAAGAGGAGAAGGAACTGTGTCTGTGTTATTGGTGGCCACAACTCCTGGCTCAGTGGCCAGTAGCATTTCAACCTTCCAGAGCTAAGTAACAATAATGAACAGGATCCCCCTAACCACCTCCTCCACTTCAGTTCACAGTGCATATGTTATGTGTGCAAGAATAAATCTTGGAAAAGAAAAAAGAATAAATCTTGGGAATTGCAAGGTTGCTTAGTGACCACAGCATAAAGTCATCTAACCTACCTAACACATCCTAAAACCAAGCCCTTCCTTCTTAACCCAGACTTAGAGAATTTCCTCATTCTCACGAGTCTGAGCCACCCACCCATAAGAATGAGATGACAGTCACAACAAGGCAGAAGGAACATTTGACCAAAATGCACAGTCTCTGCCTCCGTCTTCACATCGCCTCCTCTTTAGCGTGTCTGTCTCAAAACTCCCTCTGCCTCTCTTATAAGAATATATGTGATTATATTTAGGGTCCACTGGATAATCCAAGATAAATGCTTCCTCTGAAGAGCCTTAACTTAATCACATCTTTTTGTCATATAATATTCACAGGCCCTGGAGATTAAGACATGGACATATAACTTTGTTGGAGGGCTGGTTCACCATTCAGCCCACAATGCCTAGCAAAGAATGAAATTAGCATTCTATAATATTTGTTAAATACATCAATAAATTATAAGAAATGACTCCCCCAAGGCTTGCCCTCCTTTGGGAAGTCTGGCTTACCTTTCCCCAATCTTATCTACTCCCAGTTCTCTGGATCTAATCCTACACCCAGTATTCTCATTACATACTAGAATTGTTCATTTCCCAGCCTGCCCCCTCCATCACCGCGGGTTCCACAGGGCACAAACTCTGTGGCACATTCTTGCCTCTCTTTCCTTAGATCTTAACTCACTCTCTAGCACAGAATTAAATGTTCCTTAAATAAACAAATGACCACATCCCAAACTAACTACAGGAAATGAGGAAAACACAGAATTACAGCAAGCCTCCCACCCTTGAATTTCTCTGCATTACAGACACTACATTTAAATGAGCTGAAAAGTAATAAAGTGCTTCGTTGTATCTAGAGAAATGTGCATTCCACCCTGAATCTGTGGTCCTTGACTGGCTAATGCATGTTTGGCACAGTGTTCCTTTAGAAGTGGGAGAGGTCTTATTTCCCTTTGTCGCATTGGTCTATGGTTTAATAAAGCCAGCCACATACTGAGCAAATCCACATGGGGTCTGAGGCCCTTTCTCTCATAGCTGATAGCAGGATTAATCTCCTTTGGGGAGACTTCTTTCTTTTGCATTCCAGTCAGCAGGAGCTCCGGCTCAGAGTGAAACTCACCAGATGGAAGGCTAGAGATCCAGGCACTGCCCAATACAGAATCAGCACTGTAATTATTAGTCACATTACAGAATCAAAGTAATTGATAGGCCCGCTATGGAAATCAGTATGGAAATAAATGGGGTGGGGAAGGGTGTCTCTTGGTTATTATCACCATTTTTTCTCTCCAAGGTGAGATAAAATATTTGCTTCTTTTAGTAACTTTGGCTCAACTCAGGAATTATTCATGATCTGCATTTCTAATCAAGCTGGTCCCTGAGTGGTATAACATCAGAAACTCAAAACAGAGATGTGACTCTCCTCACATCAAATCTTATGTTTTAGATTGGTGTGACTTTTCACCATCGCTAAAACGTAGTAGGGCTGTACGTGAAGAAAGAATTTTTTTGAAAGTGCAGAGAATTAGGGATCCACTCTTCCCCTGAAATTTTCAGCTGAAATCAGACTTGCTGAATTTAGAGTCTTGACACTTGACAATCCTACCTGTACTCTCTTTATCCAGAGAGATATGCCACATGCATATTTGCTACTAATGTTAGGGCTCCCTACCGAGCTCTGTGTTTACAGATTCAAGTGAAGGCTAGCATTCCTACAATCAGGGGAGCCAGAACCACTGAAAAAGAAACAGGAGCAAAATGATCTTTTAGCAATAAGGTAGCTGCAGAGAGCTATGATTCTCCTAGTGTGATGTGACAGCCAGGGCTTGCATACATCTAGGGGACACAGCACAGTGAGGAAAGGGCCAGCTGAAACAAAGGGATGTGCCCACCCAGAGAATGTACCTTTCCCTGCAGACTCTGGGCTGGCCCTGTGACCTGCCCCCTGCTGCCAGAGCACGCTGTGCCTTGTAAAGCAAGAGGGTCCCGAAGTCGCTATTTCCTGTGCTACTTTTGCTCTCCCTTCCCTGTACGCACCATGTACACTTCTCCTTAAGAAGAAGCTGCTGCAGCTTCTTTTTGTCTTCCTGCTTCTTGCCTCACCCATCACAGCAGCAAGCCTTGCACTGTCAAGAGGAGAGAAAGCAATCTCCACTAACCCATTTCTTCAAAACTACTCCTCAAGTATGTTAGCCTGTCTTTTAAAAAATGAAAACACATATTCTCTTTGAATATAAATGGAAAACAACTGGGAGACTGCACACCAAAATGTGCACTGTGGTGCTCTGACTGGGAATAGGGGAGGAGAAAGAGAACAGATTTTACCACATTTTTGTTTAGTTTTTGCAGTGATCCTACATTCCTTAGAAGAAATCATTAAGGATATTTTCTATCTTCAAAAGGGGCAAGGTAATTCATTTTTGTTCTTTACCAAGAGACAGCAGGAAGATAATTCTGAAATTGCAATTTGTGGAGAGATGGGCATGACGAGCTGTGTGTGTACGCACTTGGATCTCTCGCAATGGTGAGGCATGCATGCACATGAAAAGTGCAGAAAGAACAGAGCCACTCAGGGCTTTCATCTTCATCTGCAAGACCCCGAAGTGTGAATGCTCCTCTGTACCCACCCTCTCCCCGTCATGCATAAGAAAATAGTCAACACTTCTCTCTCGTCTCACAGCTGTGCAGTAGGGACCTTTGTGCCACCAGTGACTGGATTCCTTTGGTGTATGCCAGGAATTTTCATGGAGAAACTACATTGTGCCTGAGTGCCAGCAACACATAACTAACAAAAATAAAGATGTAATGAACAAGACATAGAAACATGTCTTAGTCACTTTCCTTGTCACTGAGCAAAATACCCAACACCCACAACTTAAAGAAGGAGAGATTTGTTTTGGCTCACGTTTCATGGCTGGGATCCAAAGAAGAAACAGCATGGAAGAGGGGCATGGCAGAGGAAATGCTATTCACATATGGTGGCCAGGAAGCAGAGAAAGGAAGGACTGAGGAAGGAGATATGTCCCTCGAGGCCATGACCCCCCAAGTTACTCACCTCCTCACACCAAACCCCATTTCTTTTTTTTTCCATTAAGTTTATTGGTGCATTTTTGATGTACAATACAATTACATTCATCATTGGGATCTTGTACCATTACAGGAGTATCTTGGTTCTTATTTTTTCCCCATCCCCTGCCCTCCCTTCACCTCATCCATCCTTCCCTATTTACAATGACTTTGTTTCCATGCTTTTCCTTTTCTCATATTTTTTCTTTTCCTTTCTTTCCTTTCCCCTACCCCTCCCACTTCCCCTACTCCTTTAGACCTTTTCTTCCCATTTCACAATATCAATTATACACTTTGATTCTTATTTACACTTTTAGTTTTTCACAACAGAGAAACTATTCGGTATTTATACATACGTGTCGTATTTATTTTACTTAAGAGTATCGCCTCAGTGTGCATCCACTTAGCTACAAATGTCTCCAGTTTCTCATTCTTTATGGCTGAATAGCACTCCATTTTATTTTTTTAAAAAAACAAAACACATCTTCTTTATCTAGTCTCCAGTTGATGGGTTATCGGGCTGTTTCCAAGCATTAGCTATTACAAACTGTGCTGCTATAAACATGGGTGCACCTATATCACTGTGGTACGATTCTTTTAATTCTTTTGGGAAGATACCTAGTAGAGGAATAGCTGGGTCAAATGGGACTTCCAGTCCTAGTTGTTTGAGGTATCTCCATACTGATTTCCACAGTGGTTTCATCAGTTTGCACTCCTACCAACAATGAAGAAGGGTTCCTTTCTCCCCACAGCCCGGCCAGCATTTGTTATTGGTTGATTTCATGATAGCAGCCATTCTCTCTGGTGTGAGGTGGAATATCAGCGTTGTTTTCATCTGCATCTCTCGAATGACCAGTGATGTTGAATACATTTTCACATGTTTATTTGCTGTTTTTACTTCTTTGCTTGAGAAATGTGTGTCCATTTCAGATGCCCATTTTTGGATTGGGTCTTTATACTTTGGTGGTCTGATTTTTTTCAGTTCTTTATAAATTCTAGATAGTAGTCCTTTGTCTGAGGTACAGTTGCTAAAAATTTTTTCCCACATTGTAGATTGTCTCGGCTTGGGTGGTTTCTCTTGCAGTACAGAAGATTTTTAATAAGATGAAATCCCAGTTGTTGATTCTTTGTGCTAGTTCCCATGCTACTGAGGTTTTGTTCATAAAGTCTTTTCCTATGCCAATGTCTTTGAGAGTTCTACCTAACATATTTTCCAGCAAGTTTAGTGTTCCTGTTTTAATATTTAGATCTTTAATCCACTTCGATTTTAGTTTAGTGCATGATGAAAAATGGGGTCTAGTTTTAATCTTTGACAAGTTGAAATCCAGTTTTTCCAAAACCATTTACTAAAGAGGCTATCTTTCCTTCAGTGAGGATGGTTGGCTCCTTTGTTGAAGATGAGGTATCTGAGTATGTCTGGAGTTGTTTCTGCATCTTCTAATCTATTCCACTGATCCTCTGTTTCTTTGCCAGTACCATGCTGTTTTTATCACAGTGGCTTTGTAGTACAGTTTTAAGTTGGGAATTGTGATACCCCTGCTATGACCCTGTTACCTAGAATTGCTTTTGCTATTCTAGGTCTCTTCTGGTTCCAGATGAACTTTTGGATTTTTTCCTCTAGTTCTGTGAAATACGCTGTTGGGATTTCAACTGGGATTGCATTGAATCTGTATAGCAGTTTTGGAAGTATGGTCATTTTCACTATATTGGTTCTTCCTACCCAGGAACAGGAGATGTCTCCCATTTTCTTATGTTTCTTATCCTCTTCAATCTCTTTTTTCAGAGTGCTATAGTTCTTAATGTAGAGGTCTTTTGCTTCCTTCATTAGATTGATTCCTAGATATTTCATTTTTGGGGGGTGCTATTGTGAAAGGTATTGTTTCCCTAATTTCTCTTTCAGTGAGTCTGTTATTTGTGTACAAGAAGCCTATTGTTTTTTGAATGTTGATCTTGTATCCAGCTACTCTACTGAATCTGCCAATTAAGTCTAGAAGTCTTTTGGTGTATTTGTTAGGGTCTTCTATGTAGAGTATCATATCATCAGCAAATAATGACAGTTTAACTTCTTCCTTTCCTATCTTTATTCCTTTTATTTCTTTCTCTTTTCTAATTGCTGTGGCTAATGTTTCCAAAACTATATTGAACAGGAGTGGTGATGGTGGACATCCTTGTCTTGTTCCTGATTTTAGCACGAAGGTTTTCAGTTTTTGACCATTTAGTATGATGTTGGCTGCTGGTTTTTCATAGATAGCCTTTGTCAAGTTGAGAGAAAGAGCATCTATTCCAATTTTCTGTAGGGTTTTTTATCATGAATGGATGTTGCATTTTGTTGAATGCTTTTTCTGCATCTATTGAGATGATCCTATGGTTTTTGTCTTTGGCTCTGTTAATATAGCATATCACACTTATTGATTTACGTATGTGGAACCATCGTTGCATCCCTGGGATAAATCTGACTTGGTCAGGGTGTATGATCTTCTTGATGACCCTCTGTATTCTATTTGCCAGTATCTTACTGAAGATTTTTGATCTATGTTCATTAGGGAGATTGGCCTGTAGTTCTCTTCTTTGGTTGGGTCTTTCTCTGGTTTTGGAAGCAAAGTAACATTTGCTTCCAGGAATGAATTTGGAAATATTGCTTCCCTTTCAATTTCATTGATGAATTTAAAGAGTAATGGCAATAGTTCCTCTCTAAATGTCTTGTAGAATTCAGCAGTGAAGCCATCAGGACCTGGGCTTTCCTTTGCTGGTAAATTTTTTTATTACATTTTCAATTTCACTCATTGTAATTGAGGTGTTTAGAATTTTTATATCTTCTTCGTTCAGTTTGGTAATTCATATGTACCTAGAAATCTGTCCATTTCTTCTTTGTTTTCCATTTTATTAGAGTACAGGTTCTTGAAGTAGGTATTCATGATCCCCTGGATTTCTGCTGAAGCTGTTGTGACTTCACCTTTTTTGTTCCTAATTGCATGGATTTGAACCTTTTCTTTCATTCTTTTGAAAAGGGTGGCTAAGAGTTTATCAATTTTATTTATTCTTTCAAAAAACCAACTCTTCCTTTCGTTGATTTTTTGTATTGTTCTCTTAGTCTCCATTGCATTGATTTCTGCTCTGATATTTTTTTTTTTTTTTTGCTACCGGGGATCGACCTCCAGACCTTGTGCTTGCAAGGCAGGCACCGGAACCACTGAGCTAAATCCCCGGCCCTTCTGCTCTGATCTTTATAATTTCCTCCCTTGTATGAGCTTTGGATTTGTCTTGCTCTTCTTTTTCTAGGAGCTTAAGATTCAGCATCAGGTTGTTTATTTGAGCTCGTTCTATTTTCCTAGTGTGGGCATTCACTGCTATGAATTTCCCTCACAGAACTTCTTTCATTGTGTCCCATAGATTCCTGTATGTTGTATTGGCATAATCATTTATTTGTAAAGACTGTCTAATTTCTTCTTTAATTTCCTCTGTGACCCATTGGTTGTTCAGGAGAGTGTTATTCAATTTCCATGTCAAACCCCATTTCTTAACAGCAATTCAGCTTGTCTCACCCCTATAATTCAATCACCTTCCAGAAACCCTGCCTCTGAGCTCAGAAGGTTCTTGGGGAATATTTAAATCTAAACCATGTACATAGTCTGCCAACTAAGCAAATGAAAAATATACAGGCAAATAAACATTAAAATAAGCAAAGGAAAAAGAGAAGAGACAGTGAGTAAATATTTTTGTGTTTCTATCACAAAATACCTGTATAAAGAAAAGAGGTTTATTGAACTAACAATTAAGGACATGGCACCAACACTGGGTCAGCTTTGGTGAGGACCCGATATTTGATGCCAGCACAGTGTCAGAAACACAGATGGGAAAGAGAGGATACATCACTAGATAGGAAGCCAGAGAGACTGTGTGGAGCCATTCTCAGGCTTTCATAACAATCCTCCTATGAGAACTAAGCTTGGGTCCAAGGAGACCTGCCATAGTCCATTCTGAGGGCAGCACCCCCAGTAACCTAACAACTTCCCTCTAGGCCCACTTCTTAAGCCCCCACCACCTCTCACATCACTAGCTGAGGGTCAAGCCTCCATCACATGAATCCTGCAGGACAAAATACAATCAAACTATAGCAGTGGGAGCTTAACTAAAACGTTACAGAGGTGCTAAAGGCTGGTTGTTGTCTAGGGAGAGAGTGAGACATCCCTGGGGTCCACAAATCCTCTTTAAGGCTTCATTTTGCAAAGCCCACCAGATGCTAATGGCTGATGCAATAGGGGAGGGAGAGGAGAGGGAAACTGAAGAATCCTGAGAAAACTTTGTCCATTGTGTTGGCTGAGTAAGAGAGAAAACAAACACTCATGAAACTTTCTTCACCCAGACTTGCTTTTCCTGTATTTCTTATATTACAAACACTTTAGTCTGCAGGATGAAAGCAACAAAAACAAATGCCTTAGACCACTGGCAGAAGCTTATCAAATCTCTAATGCATTATGCCAAATGAAAGCAATCAACCTCAAAAGTTTATATACTGTATCATTCCACTTATATGACATTCTGGATAAGACAAAACTATAGGAACATGAGGGATTTGGAGGGTCATAGGACAGTTTTGTATCCAAATTGTGGTTGTTTTTATGAGTCTGTATGTTTAAACATATAGAACTGTAACCTCAAAAAAGTTCGATTTAAAGCTGGATGTGATATGCCTGTAATCCCAGCACTCTAGGAGGTCAAGGCAGGAAGAGTGCAAATTCAAGCCAGCCTGGACAACTGAGTCTGATCCTCAGATTAATTAATCCAAGTCCTATTTTTTAATTATACAGAGGTATCTTGATTTCTGATAAGATTCTATTTATATGCTAAGACTGTCTCCTTTGCTTTGCTACCAGGTATTATGAAATTTTGCACTGAGCTTGAGAAAGGTTTACTCAGTAAGAGGGTAAAATTCTAGAGTTGATACAGAAGACCACCAGCATCATGATGAAATTCACATCATAAAGCTGAAATGTTTTGGCTTATTCTGATTTCAATGTAGCAGAACCATGTTGGATTATTAATTTATGTTTTGTTCCTCCAATGTATTTTTCCTGTCTCCAGTCTAAGCAGGTAAGCAGACTTTTGTTCTTCAAAGGATATTGAACCAGGACTGGAGTCTTCCTGGCTTTGGTTTGTCAAGACTAGATTTAACTTACATGTATGGTTAGAGTGATACAGAGTGGTTAGAATTCCTGTGAAGGGCAGCTATGTCAGTTAGAAGCAGAAGATGGGATGCAAACTTTCAAGTTCCAACAAATGAGGACCCATAGCCAACTGCCTTCCAGTGCCCTGGGGTGGACTCAGGGTAGAAGGAAAAATAAAGTGTGCCAGGGAGGTAGATCCTTGGCTCCAGAGTTCCAAATCACAATTAAACTTCCAGACAGTTGAAAAAAAAACATCCTGACTGAAACAGAGGTGGAATGATAACCAGGGCTTCCCCCACACAATTTGCTTCACATGAGTTTATTGGAACCTTTGCCCAAACTGCAAGACCAGGAAGAACACTAATAATAAATGGAGTTAATTTTCCTGCCAGCTCAAATAACTGAGAGGTTGAGGTTAGGTTAACTCTCATTTAAAGAAAATGAAATATTGTAACATTTCTTAAACACAGATAATGCTATCAGGGACCCACCTCTATTCTTTCAGCAGCCACCATTTCCATACTTACTGGCCCAGTTTACAACTGCCAAAACCTCTAAGCCTGAACCCAAGAGCTGTCAATGGCTGCTGGTTTTCTTTGTGTGTGTGTGTGTTTTTGGTTTTTTTTTTGGTACTGGGGATCAAACTCGGGACCTTGCGCTTGCAAAGCAGGTGCCAGAACCACTGAGCTAAATCCCTGGCCCTATGGCTGCTGGTTTTGATTCCAACTGTAACAGAGCCAGGCTTTGAAGTTCCAAAACCTTGCTGTTACACTAAAGCAACCTTTAGTCAATGACGTGCATAAGTAACCCTTTTCCTTTATCCCTCAGGCAAGATAGGTCAAAAACATTTGTTTTATACTGCTTCCCAAAGTTCTCCAATGAGATTAATGCCAGTTGCCCATAATGATAAGTGTATTGAGAAAACAAAACACCCCATATTCTCTTCCTTCTCTTCTCTGTCTCATCTTCCAAGTGACTTATTAGTACTTACTGATGTTACTTCCTACACACACTGCTTAGACTCAAATAATTGTCTCATAATATTATGGATTAGATATAATCCCCCTGCCCAAAGCCTCATGTGATTAGAGTTGGGCTTTTAGAAGGTTACTGGGTTATGGGCATGCTATAGCTGACTTGTTGTTAGGAGGTGGGGCCTGGTTGGAGGCAGTTCCCTGGGGATGTTGACCTGAAGTTGTATCTCCCTCTTCAGTCCCCTCTTCTCTGCTTCCTGGCCGCCATGACATGAGCACCTTTCCTCTGCCAAACCCTTCTACCATGTCCTTCTTGGATTGGAGCAGCTGACTATAGACTGAATCCTCTAAAGCCATGAGCCAGATAAATTCTTCTCCTCCTTTAAGTTGTGGGTGTCTGGTATTTTGTCCCTGTGACAAGAAAGTGACTAAGACACATAGTCTGTTTCTAGGCAGCCCAAAGTGAAGACTCTGAAGATCTTGGCTTCAATAAATATTTACCACACATTTTTCATTTTTAAATGATCTTTTTACTGATATTATTGGGAAGAGTATTTATTTACCCATTATTCTGTTTTCCATAAGGGAAAGGATAATTAAAAGTCCCAGATTCTTATTGTCCACTCACTAACACTTCTACATGAGAGGAATAAGCTCCAACTAGTGATTTCAGGAAAATAAATTGAGAATATTTAATTCAAACCAGCCCATCTGGGCATCATTATCATTTCAGATCCATTTGCTTACAGAGAGGGTCCCTTCTGGTCTACCCAGCCCTGTGGCACTTCCCAAGGCAAGATATATCTATTACCTTACAAGTAAATTGTCTCATTGCAAACCCAATTTGGTAATTGCAATAGTAAGCCATTCTCCAATTCTCTAGTCAACTTTATCACTAATAAAGCTCAAAATTGGTCTTATTTCTCAATTGATTCCAAGTTTAGAAGAGGAGGAAATTGATACTTAATTTGTTGTTTTAAATGCCCCAACTATTCTTAAAATCACACCAATATTTCATTTGTTTATTGCTCATTTGTATAAGTACAGAATTCTAGGTTGACAGGGTTTTTTCTTTTAGTTCTTTATAGATGTTTCTCCACTGTTTCGTTGTCAGGGGAAATACTGCTGTTATCTTTTGTTCCTTTGTATTTGACATGTCTTCATTTTTGGTTATCTTTAATATTTTCTCTTTAGAATTGATTTTGAATAATTAGAACACTACATGCCTTGGTTAGATATTTTTCATATTTATTGTGTTTCAAGTTTTCTGGTCTTTTGGATCTACAAGCTTATAGTTTTCATCAATTTTGATAAATTTTTAGTGATTATTTAATTTTTTATTCTCTTACTTCCCCATAATTTACATATATATATATTTATATTTGTTGGTAATGTTTTAATCCTTTTTCTACATGTCTCATCGTGTATAGTTTTTATTCCTTTGTCTTCACATTCAGGAAGTTTTTTCTTATGCAATACCTAATCCAACACTAATCCCACTAGAGTATTTTTCATCTCATACCTTGTAGTTTTCATCTTTAGAAGTTTGGGTCTCGTATCTTCCATGACTGAGCACTGTGAAGAAGTGAAATATAGTATAATAACTATTTTAATGTCCTCATGTGCTAATTTTGACATTTGTATTACTATTGGCTTGATTTATTTTTTTCTCCTTATTATGGATTATATTTCCAGCTTCTTTACATGCCTAGTATTATTTGATTAGCTACCATGGATTATGAATTACATTTCACTGCAAGCTGAATATATTTTTATTCCTATAAATATTCTTGAGCAACTTTATTCTGGAATACAGTTAAGTTTCTTGAAAAATGTTTAGACTTTTTTTAGCTCTTGCTTTTAAGAGCTGCACCAAAACTAGTGCTAATAAATTTCCACACCTGAAGCAAGACCCTTCTGAGTACTCTAATCAATGCTCCATGAATTTTGAAGTTTTTCAATCTGATTTGTAACTAATTTTTCTTTCTCAGGTCTTAAGTTGTCTCCTCAAATGGATATGCTGATCAGTACTCTGCTGAAGACTTAGGAGGGCCCTCTACACATTTCTAGAATTCTCTTTCCAGGTCATTCTTTTCTGTCCGGGGCTCTGTGCTGTACTTTCTGTATACTTTGATCTCCCTGAACTTCAACTTGGGGACACCTCAGGGCCCTGCTAGAGTTACCCTCCTTGCACTGTGGCCTTAACAAGAGAGTAAGCTGGGGAAATGGTAAAATTTACCTAGTCTGGTATCTGCCTGTCAGGGATTTCTGTTATTCATTTCATAAACAAAGATAAAATATAGGTCCTTTCAGGCAGAGAGAAATTATCTCTAACAAAAATGTTAAAGTTCTTTTGGAAGAAGAAAAATGATACCAGATGAAAATTTGGATCTAGGCAAGAGCATGAAGAGCACCCTGGATGGTAAATTTGTGGATGAATGAATCCTTTTATTTAAATGGATAACCAGTTTTCCTAGCACCAGTTATTAAATAGCCCAAGATTTCCCCACTGAAATAAAATGCCATAAATGTATATTTGCTTCCATGTTTCTATTATATTCTATTAATTTATTTGTCTATAATTGCATAATGATACCTTTCCATTTCTATTTCACTCACTCTATAATTCAATTTTTGTTAGAGCAAGTTCACCTCATTGTTGATTTTTTTAAATTTCCTTGATGATTTCCTCATGTTTATTCTATGATATAGACTTAAAAATCAAAGTGTGTATTCCTCCTCCCCTTCAAAAACACAAAATCCTGTTGGAATTATAACTAAAATTGCAATCAATGCAATGCTAATTTTCTATTCAACAGTTAGCTGAGAACACATTTCCATTAAGAGACAGAGATCAAGGGATTCTGGGCATGGATAATATCATGAGATGCTGCATTTCATGCTGAAGCAGTGGCAGCTCATAACAATCACTCAGCAAATGCTTTGTTGAATGCTGACTGGTCAGAAGACATTGCTGAAGGAGGAGCTCTCTGGATCAGCCAGAGGAGGAGGAGGAGGAGAGAGGACTGTATGCATAGAATAGTAATTCTGATTTATCTGGCTCAGTAGTCTCTCTAAGAAATATAGTCAGCTTCTCTTTGAGGGGTGAATTTATTACCAAGAGATTTATCTAAGGAGAAAACAGGGAGGAAGTAACATAAATCTAAGGAGGTATAGGCAGACAACTGGGGAGAAAGGCTTCAATCCTTGATCATGGACTAGCCATGGCTCTGTTACTCTTACTTGTATGTGCTGTTTGGCATTCTCCAGGTAAAAGTGTAAGAGAACAGAAACTCATTATTTTTTAAAGACATAAAAAAGTAGACCATAATAATATTAGGTTTTTTTAAAATAACAACTAAAAGATTACATGTTCCAAAGATTTAATTTCCCAAATGTGCATAGAGGGCTCTTTCAATGAAAGCAGCTGCAACACCCCACATTATGAACTGCACCAGTCTTCAGCCTCCTGGTGACCTGGAGCTCACTGTAGGAGAAAGAATAAGGAGAACTAGGATACATGAACTGCTGGCCTCTAATCCACCTGAGGCAAGTATAGCTGTGCTCTCTCTATCTTGAGGAGGCAAGGTCACCAAAAGGAAACCTCCCCTTATTCTTAGCTTTCTTTAGAGCTGACAGTTATCTGTTCCTGGAATGGTTTTATTTGCACACTAAAACACTTAAACTGTGGAGCCTTTGAGATAATGGCTTATAATACTCACATATAAATGTGCTCATATTTACATAAATTTCTTCATATAAGAACTTCAAAGCCCTGTGAAACCTATGCAGTGTCAGGGTTCACATAGTCCCAACTATCATGTAAAGGAACAGAGAGGAAAGGGGAGTGTGAGGTCCTTTTGAGTTGGAGGACAATCTGAAGGCAAAGCTAAGAGTGTAACTTCCACTCAGAATACACACTCAAAATCATTTGCTCTGTGGCTCACTGCCAGCTGGAGTGGGCAGTTCCAAAATACTGGGTCAGAACTGTGCCAGGAAGTGTTATATTATAGACCCAGAAAAGATTTCTGAAGTTGAATCCTTGGCCCTACATTAGATGCTGGATAGATTCAAAAGAAGGAAAAAATAGGATTCCTGATATCATAGGGGAGAAAATACACAGAAAGGTGAGAAAATACACAGAAACATAATGTAAGGATGTTACACCATGCAGGATGGAGTTTTAACCAACTCTGTATCTCTGGAACTGGCTCAAAAAAGTAACAAAACCTAAAACTAACACAGTACACACACAAGCAATATGGGTAATCAGCACTGAATGGTTTCTAAGAACTGAGCATTTCCTACAGGCTATGTGAAGAGAGACATCTACATGTTATAGGAGGAATTTGACCTGGATCCCAAAATTCTTTGAGAATGAATTCACTTTAATTTCTTCTTTCTCACTCTGTAGTGTGAGAAGCAGAAGAGACAAATGGATATTTCAATTAACTGTTTTATTTATCCAATGAGAACCAGCTTATTCATTCATTCATTCATCCTTCAAATGGCAGCACATGTTGTATGCTCAGCATGGCCTCAGGGCCCAGGTTACAAAAGAGGAAGTCAAGCACTCCCAGCCCCTGATACTCCCAGGTCCTGGGGTCAATGCTGGCAAGCTTGGCCTTTGACCTTCCTTTGGTGTCCTAATACCTTTTTCATAACAGGGGCTAATACATGCTTTTCTTTCTCTTTCCACCTGGAGAAAAGAAGCAGAAACCCATTAGAATCTCTCAGTGTAGCAAAAAGGTTAGTAGTGACTGTAAACAGCAGATTATTCACAGGCCCCTAAGAATCCCTAATGAGAAGGAACTGTCATGCTCAAGTTTTCCGGGGACAAATTTCTTTTGGGATAGTCCCTTGGGTAACATTGACTGGAAAAAATCACTTTTTCTACTATTCATAAACCTTTGCTTCCAATGAAAAAATGGGATTGAAAAATAGCCCAGCATGGTAGTGCAAGTCTGTAATCCCACACTCAGGAGGCTGAAGCAAGAGGATCACTGTGATTTGGATCCCAGCCTGGTTTACATAGTGAGTTCAAGACCAGCCTGAACTACATAGCAAAGCCCCATCTCAAAAAAATAAAAAGTTTCCAGGACACTATAATTAATAGCATAATTCTCATGGCATGAAGAAATCCAAGGGGTAATCTGACCCCCACAACCTACCCCTGTCTCTTGCCTTCTTGCTCTTAGATTTTAATTCCATTTTCACAGCCATCTCTCCAAGGTAAAATGTGGGCTATCTCCCACAAATACCCACTGTATGAATCCTGATGTGCCTCAAAATCATTTTCTGACTTCACTGTCTATGCACCTGCTCTCTAACTGTATCAGCTTCAGTCTAATACATTTGCAAAGTTCCACTGGACAACACAACAACTGGAAATCCATGGCCTACAGCCCCAATATGACCCATTGCCTGGTTTTGGTAAATAAGGTTTTATTGAAATACAGCTGTACCCATTCACTTACATATCATCTAGGACTACTGTCTCACTGCAGCAGTAGCATTGAATAGTTGCTAAAGAGACTTGTATGGCTTACAAACTTAAAATATTTATTATCTGAAATTTTATAGAAAAAGTTGGCTGATTTCTATAATAGAGGAAGAGAAATTTAGGACACAAATCTTGTGCTTTTCATTGTATCAAAAATGCAAATATTTATATAAAAATAATATGAATTTTATATATTATTTAGGGTAGTTTACCAATGATCATAACCCAATGGGAATTTATCCATATTCCTTCTTTGTTGGTTCCTAGTGTGGCTAAAGCCAATAACTTATTCTATTGTGTTCAAAGTGAGACTGGTAAATAGAGAAGTAAAACATTTTGGTACAGCCTTACATAGATTTTTTTTTCTACAATGCATTACAGAACTAGAATTTAGAAGAGTACCATGTCTTGACATGTACCATTCCTCCTTGGGTCAAACTGTCATGTAGAACAGAGGAAATAGAAAAACAGTCATACTTCATAATATTAATGTCATTTTTAGTTCGGAAGAAAGGAAATAATCTCAAAGATTTAAAGGAAAATCAAGACCTGCCAGTAATAATAGGAAGAAGGAGTTCCTGAGACATAATGATCTCATCAAAACCAGTTCTCTCTTGTTCTCAAGGACTTTCCTCCTGAAATCAACACCGTATCATCTATATCTTGTCTTCCTTCTCCATTGTACATATATTCAACGAAAATTACTGCGTGGCAGGCATTCTCTGTGCTGAGGTTACGAAACAGATGAAAATTCCTGCCCTTGTGGAATTTGCATTCTAGGCAATAAAAATGATCAACATTTATAAATAAGTGAAGTACACAGAATTAATTTGACTTAAAAGTGGAAAAAGAATAGAAAGTGTGTGGAGAATAGGGGTTAAATATTAACTTAAGGGGCCAGGGAAGGACTCCCTGATAAGCTGAGATTTGAGTAAAATTCTGAAGGAAGTGAGGGAGAGCACTATGCAAGTATTTGGGGAAGGAGTGTTCTAAGCAGAGGCAAAAATGGATTCAAAGAAAGGGTAAGCCTAGGAGTGGGGGTGGGGGTCTGTTTGGTGGGTCCAAGGAAAAGGGCCAGTGCAATGGAGGCATATTGGGCAAGAGGAGAATTGTAGAGGATCAAGTCAGAGAGATAGCAGGGTCAGATCAGGTATAACTTTGGCTTTTATTCATCTAAGTGAAATTCTTCTGAGGATTCGAGAAAGTGCTTTCATCATCTGGCTTATGCATTAAAAATAAGGATCAACAAACTACAGACAACAGGCCACCACCTCCTTTTGTAAATAGTTCTATTAAAGCACAGACACATTCACTTCTTTACGTATTGTCTATAGCTGCCTTCAAGATACAGTGGTAGACTGTGAGTAGTTGGGACAGAGACCATATGGTCCACAAAGCTGATGTTTGCTATTTGGATTTTTACAGAAAAAGACTCGAGTGACTATAAAATCATGAGTTTCAGAAGCCATAAATGAAAAAATATATTTAGTAGCATAAAACTTCAAGTTTATTTACTACAAATTATTACTATAAACAAAGTTAGAACAAATAAGAGATTGGAAAAATATCACAAATAAACAGTTATTACCATTAATACACTTGAGTCCCTGCAGATTGATAGAACAGAGACCAAAACTCTGAAGAGAAAAATAGTGAAAGAATATAAACAATTCAGAGGCTATATGAGTAACCAATAAATACTAAAAGATGTTCATCATCACTAGTGGTCAGTTAAATACAAACTTAAACTATAAGAAGATACCATTTGCTACCAAAAATATTTTATATTCAATGCTTTATTTTTATAATAAATTTTATTTTGTCCCATTCCCCCCCCCAAGCCACCAGCCCTCCCTATATACAGAAGCTTTGTTTCCATTTTCCTCTTCTATTTTCACTTTTTTTCTTGAACCTTCCTTCCTTTCTCCCTCCCTCCTCCCTTGTTCCCCTTCCCATTTGAATGAACACTTTCTTCCCATTTCCCAACATCCATTATACGTTTCAGTCCTTATTTCTACTTTCAGTTTCTCACACCAGAGAAACAATGTAGTATTTAAACATATGCGTCCAGTTTATTTCACTTAAGAATATGGTCTCAAGGTCCATGCATTTAGCTATAAATGTCTGAAGCTCATCCTTCTTTATGGCAAAGTAGTACTCCATTGTATTAAAAAAAAACACACACATTTTCTTTATCAACTCATCAGTTTATGGGCATTTGGGCTATTTCCAAGATTTACCTATTGTAAACTGTGCTGCTATAAACATGGGTGTGTATTCACTGTGGTACGATGCTTTTAATTCTTTCGGGAAGATACCAAGAAGAAGTATAACTGGGTCAAATGGAACCTCTAGCTTTAGTTTTCTGAGAAATCTCCACACTGATTTCCACAGTGGTTGCACCAGTCTCCACTCCCACCAGCAGTGGAGAAGGTTTCCTTTTTCCCCACAGCTCCTCCAGAATTTGTTATTGGTTGATTTCTTGATGGCGGCCATTCTTTCTGGAGTGAGATGGAATCTCAGCATTGTTTTAATTTGCATTTCATGAGTGACCAGTGATGCTGAACATTTTTCCACATATTTTTCATTTCTAATTCTTCATCTGAGAAGTGTCTTTTCATTTCAGATGCGCATTGGATCTTTAAATTTGGGGCTGGTCTGACTTATTTTGAGTTCTTTATGTATTCTAGATAATAATCCTTTATCTGAATACCTGGTAAAAAAAAAAAATTTCCCACACTCTGAGTTGTCTCTTTGCTCTGTTGGTGGTTTCTCTTGCTGTGCAAAAGTTTTTTAATAAAACGAAATCCCAGTTTTTGATTCTTTATAGTATTTCCCATGCAGTCTAGGTTTTCTTCATGAAGTCTTTGCCTACCACTATGTCTTCAAGCATTCCACCTATTCTCTCTTCTAGCACATTTAATGTTTCTGTTTTAACATTTAGATCTTTGATCCATTTTGATTGTAGGTTAGTGAGTAGTGAAAGATACGGGTCTAGTTTCAATCTTCGGTATATGGAAGAAATAGACACTTTTATCCATTACTGGTGGGAATGTCAATTGCTTTGGAAAAGGTAACTTGACAATAGTTATGTTAAAACAAGCAATTTCAGTTTAGAAAATCTATCCCACAAAAATAAAAGTATCAATTCACATACGTACAAGATATTTTCACAATATTATTTGCCTGGGGAAATAAGAACTGGGGAAAAATAGGAATATCTAATAATAAGCATAGATGCTATATAATATTATGCAGTTATTAAAAAGATTATACTTGAGGCAAAAGGCTAATTTTCTTAAAATACAAAGAAGCCCTATGAATTAATATTGAAAAAAATTATTCTGATTTTTCTAATGAGCATAGAATATATAAAGAGTTCACAAAAAGAAAATTCAAATCTCTTAAAATAAAAAGATAATCTTATAAGAAAAATGATAATGCCACCTTTAGACTAGGCCTTAAAATGATCATTAAATATCATTTCCCCAGACTGTCCTGCACCTTTCTGTCTTTCTTCTCTTTATCATTTAGAGATTCGTTTGGATGCCAGTTACAAAGACTATAAATATGGTGGTTTAAATAATTAGATACTTATTTTTCTCATACATTAAGAAATCTAGAAGAGAGGAGTCCAGGGCCATCAGGGACCCAGCCTATTCCTATCTTGCTGACTTTACTGTGTCAGTCATTAGGTGGCTATTGTACCTATAAGCATTACATACATGTTCTAGGCAGGAGAAAGAGGAAGTGAAGGGTCAAGCCTGTCCCTTTTCATGTGAAAAGTACAAGTTTTCCCTGAAGACTTCCGTTGACATCTCATTGGTGGAAACTAGATCGGCTAGAACCCCTAGCTGCAAGGGAAGCTGAGAAGGGGAAGGCAAGGGAAAAATGTAGTGGCATGGGTGTGAATGAGAACATTCTCAAGCCCCACTCTTTACCTACAGAATCAGAAATGTTGTGGGGTGGATCTATGTTGTAACAAATTCTCCAGGGGGTTCTGATATAACTGTAGTTGGAGAATCATAGTCATAATGATGGCCAGTATTATGGTAGAAAAATATCCTGGGCTAGAATTCATATCTCCCATTGTTCAGTACAGTACAAATTCTGTTTTTTACTAACCAAGAGGCCTTAGTTTTTTATCTTTAAAATAAGAATAAGCTGAGCATGGTGGCACATAACTGTAATCCTAAAACCTGGAGGCTGAGGAAAAGGATCACATATTTGAAGCTAGCCTGATCTACATAACAAGACCCTTTCACTAGATAAATGAAAACTAGAGGTTCAGTTAACCTCAAATCTCCATTTTTACCAGCCATGTTGGCAAAGGACAGAAGTTTAATGCCACACCATGTAGGCAAGAGCATGGGAATATAGTCCTGTTTCTCTGGTGGAACTGTTAAAATACGAAACCTCTCTGGAGGGCAGTTAGATTACAGGGGTCAAAATTAAAGTCATACTTTTAACCTCACTATTTATTTCTAGAAATATATTTTACAGGGTTATTTATTGCAACATTGTGAATGCTAGACTAGGGGGAAAATAGCCTAAATGTCCCTTCGTAGGGAGTGCATTAAATACATGTTGTGTATCTATATAATGGAAAGGTAAGTGGCTATGAAACATGAAACCAAGTAATAAGAAAAGAATGAGGCAATTTTACATGTACTGATATGGAACACTTCCCTAGCATATCATTAGGTTAAAAAAGCAAATGAAGACAGTGTTCGGAAGAGTTCTACCCAGAATAGAATACATTTCTATGCACAGAAAAGCTCTGCAAGCTTCAGAAAACAACTGATAGCAGAAATCACTGTGTAGGGGAAGTGAGTGGCTTTTGGGCAGGAATAAAAGGAATACCTAATTTTCACTGAGTAACATTCCTTTTCAATTTTTTTTATCATGTTCATATATTATCTTTACAAAAAAATTTTTTTAAAAATGAATCTCTAGGATTGAATCTAGAGTGGTATCTATTCTACAATATATTAAGAAATTACAGAGCAATGTGTGCAATGTGTTTGTTAAAACAATAAATAAAGCCAAGAAGTGTGAAATGAGCTATGAGCAAAGATTAGTTTGGTGGAAATGGATCTAGAGTGGGTCAGAGAGAGATGTTTAGCTTTTCCTCAATTGTCATTTTAAAATTGTATCTATTTAACAAAATAGTATCATTTAAAAAAAATTTCAATAGTCTTGATATAGTACAGAAAAATTCCTGGATGGAATTGGGAGTGATGTTTATTTCCTTCATTAGCCTTTTATATTTTCTGATCTGTACTGCAGTGAGCTCAAAGTCACAAATGAATAGTCTCACACAGTCAGCATCATTTTCCCCCTGTCATCTCCTTCCCAAATATGTGCACTCTGGGCTTCATGCTTTCTGGTCTGGAAATGCAGTACTATGCATGCTTGTTTCAAGACATAGTCCCATTTAATTCCACTTCATATTTAAAAATTCTCGAGCCCACATTTACCCTGAACACACACTACTCAGGCACTTCCTGTCTTCCCTTCTCACTAGGCCATCAGTAGAAGCTGCTGCACTGCTCCTAAGCAGCCAACAGTGCATGGCAAGCCATGTTGGAGCTTGAGGGAAAAGGGAAAACCAACACTATTACCTATACTGTCCTTACTTAAAACACTGATAATCTTCCCTTTGTGAATTTTTCCATTGATTTTGATTTTTTTAATATTGCATTTCTATCTTAATGAATTTTTGATGCTCCCTTAAATTTCACACCCAATGCAAAGGCTTCACTTTACTCAAGGCCAGTCCTGCTTAGGATAAGATAAAATGAAAGGGGACACTAGAATGACCTTACCCCAGGAACCCAGAAATCATTCCAGGGTTTTCTATACCGCCAAGTTTCACTGGGTGACTTTAAACACAGTCCCGTCTAGCCAGATACAGCATGAGCTCTGCTTGGTTTCGCCTCTTATACCAGAAGAACAAAACAAAACGAAAAAATTCCTCCTTTGCTCGGCCTTCCCGGCGAGCCGGCCTGCGGCTGTTTGGATCTGGAACCCGCTGCACCTATGTGGGGCAAAGAGCTCAGACTCCAGCGGGCACCGACAGCCCGGGGCCGCGCCCGGGCTCAGCCACCGCGCGGAGGACCGCAGGCCGGGCGCCTGCGGCGAATCGCAGGGGAAGGGGGGGGGGCTCAACCCCGCCCGCGCGGGTCCTCGGCTCTGAGGCTCTGTGGGTCGGATGAGGATCAAACGCCAGCTGTCAATCACACCCCTAGAGGGCCAAGGCGAAGACGAGACCCGCGGCGTCTGAAAGCGGAGAGGCCTGGATGAGACTGGCAGGGGTGGCAGCAATGACGCCCACAGACACAGCTCCTGGGGAGCCTCTCTCTAGGCCGGGCCCCCTCAGCTCTGAGCCAGAGCTTGGGCATGAGGACTTGGAGGACTTGAAGATGGGGTCTGATGGGAAGCGTGTGCACAGGCGCAAGCCTGCCTCCTCCGCCCCATTCGCCACTGACAGAAGCACCTGTCCCTTCAGGCCAACGTCCAGCTGCCCGATGGCTACCCTGAGCTCAAACCTCCATAGCACAATCTTTGCCCAGCCCCTCAGCCTCCACCTCCACTGAGTCAGCCTGAGATTGGCATTGGGAAACTGGAGACCTGCATTGTGCTGGATAAACTGGTGATGGTTCGTATGCCATCGTCTGCAAAAGCAAAAGTAAGCTCACAGACAACCTTATAGCATTCAAGGAGATCAGACTGCAGCATGAAGAGGGAGTACCCTGCACCACCATCCCTGAAGTGTCTCTGCTCAAGGACCTCAAACATGTCAAGATAATCACCCTACATGACATCATCCACCCAGAGAAGTCCTTCACCCTTGTCTCCGAATACCTGGACAAGGACCTGAAACAGTACCTGGATGCCTGTGGGAACATCATCAACATGACAACTGTGTGAAACTATTCCTATTCTGCTGCTCTGGTTACCTACTGCAACCTGCAGAAGGTGCTACATCTACATCAAGACCAAGCTCTAGAAGCTGCTTATCAATGAGAGCAAGAACTCAGCTGGCTGGCTTTGGTGTGGCCTAAGCCAAGTCAATGACAAAGAAGATAAAATCCAACAAGACGGTGACTCTGTGGTACCAGCCCCCTCGCATCCTACTCTGGTCCAGGGACCACTCCACTCAGATTGACACCTGGGGTGTGTGGGCTGCATCTTCTGGAGATAGCCACAAGCTGGCCCCTCTTCTCAGGCTCACGGGGGAGGAACAGCTGCACATCATCTTCCGCATCTTGGGAACTCCAACTGAGGAGACATGTCAGGCATCCTGTCTAAGAAGGACTTCTCGACATACATCTACCCCAAGTACCAAGCCAGGTCCTCTGAGCTATGCACCCTGATTTGATAGTGACAGGGCTAATCTCTCCAAAATGCTGCAGTTTGAAGGCTGAAATCCAATCTCTGAAAAAGATGCCATAAAATATCCATTATTCCTGAACCTGGGAAAGCAGATCCACAAACTGCCTTACACTGCATCCATATTTATACTAAAAGAGATCTGGCTGCAAAAAGAGGCCAGCCTTTGGTCCTCATCAGTGCCGACTCAGGCAGGCCTGCCTTCCTTGTGGTGGACACTGAGTTCTAAGGCAAGTCCTAAGCCACAGAGGAAGGCCCCAGTGGGCAGCAACTAAGCTAAAAGGATGCCACAAATCCTCACAGGGTAGCCCCCAAGTGCATCCTTCCTGCTTGCTGCCTGCCTACCTGCCTAAGCCACAGTCTCACATGCCTAGTTGTCCCCGCCACCCATCTGAACACCTGACCATTGGCCTACCTGTCAACCCACATGTTGGCCTGCCTTCTGGGTGCTAACAAAGCACTCTCATGCCCCTCTTTGCTTGGTCTGTCAGTCTGTCTCTCTATTTCAGTCGTTGCCAGGAGACAGCATGACCATGCCAGCCTCCTACACTGAGGTCAGACCTATCCCTCCTTGTCATTCCTCCCCCACGACCACTACTACTCCATGGCTAGCTAGGGGTCTGGAGCTAGTCCAGCTGGGGCTCTTGACTTAGACAGGAAGGTCACAGTGCCTTGGCTTGCTTTCCTGCCTGCTCTACCTGCCTCACTGTGTGTGAGATTTTGTTTGTTTCATTCATTGTTTTTAGAATTATTTTCAATGAGGTTTTCATTTTTTTAAATGCAATACCTGAATACAGACTGGCTGTTCCCCTCTTCTCCTGCCTGTGGCCCTCCCATAGTATTTCGTGCAGTGAAGCGCCACTCCCGGACTTTCAGAGGTAGGAACATAGCCCTTTTTCAGAACCTGGACTGTTGCCTATGGGAAAGTATGCCTTCACCACTCACCTTGCTCCCTGCTGCCTACCATTCCCAGGGACTACCAGGGACTACCAGGCATTCTAGGAGATGGACAAGGTGGGGGCCCGACTCTTTCCACCCTGTAGTCCCATAGCCAAAGGCTCCTTCCTTCTCAGAGTCTCCTGAGCCCAGCCCTCCTGTCCCATCCTACTCAGTGCTGTTGAGTAAGGGCATAGTCAGGACCGACTCAGTGCAGAGCTGTAGTGTATGTGTGTGGACAAGCAGGACAGAGGGGCACAAGGGGTTGGGGTGGTGCCCAGGTGTTGCCTCCTTACCCCCGGGAGGGTGAGACAGAGCAGGGAAAGTAGCCCAAGTCAGCTCCTGGATGGCTAGTTACATTCCCTTCCTCCACTCTAAGCCCTGGCGCCCTTAGGTGGAATGGGAGCTCTCCTAGTGGAGTTTGGGGACTGAGTTCCTGAATGCTTATGATCATCATATGAAATATTGAAAAGTCTAAAGTGAGAAAAATTCCTGCTCTTGTGGAGTTTACATTATGGTAAGGGAGATGGAGCAATAAAATAAATGAGCAATATATAGAGAGTATTTGGTTGTGACAAGGACTAAGAAGAGATATAAAGCAAGGAAGGGGAACTGGATAGGTATACGTGTACAGTGTAGTTTGGAAAGGAACAACAGTAGAAGTCACATTTGAGAGATTCCTGAAGAGGTGAGGGACAAGCATGCAAGGTCTGAGCAGAGAGAGCGGGGGGGGGGGGGCTGAGATAGGGGAGGTTTGCTGTGATTCAGGAATGTCAGGGGCCCCTGCAGCTAGAATGGGGGTGGGTGGGGCAGGAGTAATAATTGTGTGGGCATCATTGTAACCCCCTGGGCTAGTGATCTTTGGCCACTTTTGCCCAGCAGCTTTCATTGTAGAACAACTTTGCTTTTCAAGGTTTCATTCCTCAGAGGCCAGCAGCCACCTACACAGCCCATTCAGAGTGTCCCTCTAGATCTGACCACTAGACAGAGCTCTACAATTTAAGTTTGTATTCTTTGTTACTACCTAATGAATCAGAAATACTTAAGGCCAGGAGTAATTTTCAAGAGCAAGTTGGGCAGGGTCTGGGAAAGGGTCTTAGTGGAGTCCGCTATGCCAGCTTAGCCTTTGTTGTTGGCTGGCCATAGGTCTGGGAAGTACCAGGAGGCACACAGGACACTCAGAGCTCAGGGCAATGACAACTTTATAACCATCACAGAAGCACTGACTATTCTATTAATGGGTCTAGTCATGCCAGTGTCTGTCAGCTAAATATATGTCCTGCTTAAGGCCACATTTACAACTTAATACAGACCACTCTAGATTCTTGTCTGACAGCTTGACCTTAAACGTACAGCCTTGGGCTTCTCCAGAAATGATTATGAGGAGAAGCTAACTTTTTCTCATTTGTCAGTGAGTCAACTACACTGAATACAACCCTCATACAAGGGGCAGGAGTCTTCTTCCTACAATGCCCATGCCATAAAGGATGGAATTCATCCTCTTTCAATTGTTCCGAGATGATTTGCTGGATGTACCACCACCAACTGCTCCTTTTTGTAATCAGACATTCAGATCATGTCCACAGTCACTGAAACAGCAACACACAGGCTTGCTGGGAGATCAGACAATGAGCAGAATCTCTGAAGCTAACAGAAGAGTATTTGTGACCCTGACAAGTAGAACTTGTATGAGAGAGGGAGACCACCTCCAAGTTCTCCTGCCTTTAATGATTCTCATTAAATCTAAAACCACAGACACTTCCTGAAAAACGCCTTAGGCCAGGAACTTCCTGCTAAAGCCTTGTGCACTGCTGAAGAGTGTCTATTTTGCCAGCACAAGATATAATCTGCAGAGAGGCAAGAGCAAAGATGCTCAGAGAAAGTGCAAAGGGGTAGGGGAGAGTGGGCATACTTCATATTGCTCCCTGAACAGTTTCCAGCAGAGAATTCATTCAACTCTTGTGGCCTGGGACATACCGTCACTGGCTGGGCCTGCATCTGGCATTCACTTGTTCATTGTGCTACTTTGCCAACTAAAAGTGTTGACAGAGACTCCTGACTCACAATGAGACTAGACACATATCTGCCTGCCATTCCTATTCCAAAATATAAATATGCCAATTCATCCCTTCCCCACTCCCAGAGATCCTCGGCAGTACGTTGTATGAATTTGACATAACAAAGAGGGAACTGCTTGGCAAAGGGTTTTGCACAGTTTGGTTAGGGAAGAGCCTTAGGGTAGATGTTAGAACGCATGATCTGAGGAAGGATTGGTCAGATTTGTAAACTAAGCAGTTTCTAGAACAGCCTGGATTTAAGAACATAGGAGTCCACAGGGGTTATTGTTAATACAGCAACTGGCATTAAAATACCTTGAGTTTAGCTTAGCTTACCTGTCATGAGTTTGGTACAGTTCATTTGTTTTGTAAGTTATGGTACTTTATTACTCATTACAAATAGTGTTTTCTGTTTTTCAACTACAAAAAGAAATAAATCCATTACAAGGAGAGAACAGAAATGTGAAACCATCAGCAAATGAAAACAGAGTAAATTTCTAGAAAGCAAAATGCAAATTAAAGAGTTTTCATGGATGGACAGATAGAAAATAGTCAACCCAGAATATCCTGTCAGAGAGTTGCAAGGAGAGGCCACCTTTGTGTATGGTCAGATATCTAACTGTGATAACTACTGTGTAGTGCATGGTATTTTGGGCTCACACTCTAAGCCATGGGCCTCATTTAATCCTTAAATGACATCAGGTATTAGGTAACCACCTATAGTTTACAAATGAAGAATATGAGTCTCAGAAAACTTACATAATTGCCTAAATTCTCATAGTTAGCAAGTGTCCAATCTTGAGTTCAAATTTACAGAACTTGACTACAAGCTTCTATAAAGCAAAGATTGTATGTCTGGCTCCCTACTATATTCCCAGTACTTATTTCAGTATCTAGCACATGGAAAACATCACACATACACACATACACACACACAGAGTGAATAGATTCATGGAGGATGGATGGATGGATGGATGATTGGATAAATGGACGGAGGGATGATTGTACCAACCCTCACCCAAATGACTCCAAAACCACCACACCACCTTGTCTTCCAAGGACTCTAAAGTATCATGTATGGCAGAATAGAGAAAGTATCAAAAGATGTTATTAAAAACCAGATGGGTACAGAAACTGTGGATCTCAGAAAGTGAGCAAGATTTGGGCAGCAGAGATGTGGAATACAGAAGATTTCTGTCAGACAACAAAAGAATAGGAAATAAGAACACAGGGTATGAGCAAGAAGAGACAAGAATGAGAATTCCTGAATAGTGTGCCTGAGGATTGTTCCAGTGGAGGAAAGGAGCCTGCCATTCCCTTGTGCTTAGATTGAGCCACAAGGCCAAAAAGCAGTGAAACGTGATGTGAAAGCAAAGGCTCAGGAAGCCAGGTGCTTACTATATTTATTTGTGTATTTATACCTTGCTTGGTTCTAGGAAGAACATAAATCACCTTACAAGGACACGAGAAGTGCAAGATAATATTAAAAAGCTAGATGAAAAAGGAAATGGCAAATGATAAGGATGGGTCATTAGAAGGAGCCAGAAAGGATACTGACAGACATATTTTAAACTCCTATGCACTTGTTGTGAGAAAACCACACATCTGCCTTTAAGCTTTCCAGAAGCCAGCATAAAACACACACACACACGCACACACGCACACCTGTCTCTGACTCCTGTCTCCCTCTAGAAGCAAATTAATTGCTGAAGAGAAACACAATTCTTTGGTAATAAAGCAGGTCAAAAATGTGTTCTTTCGTTCCTTATTACAAAGACATTCTGAGCATCCTTACAAGCATCCTTGTAAAAGTGGTCACCATGAGCTCCCTCCAGTCCTAGGCATAAGGCTCATTCCTGACTGAAGGAACAGAACAAGGCAAGACCCCAGGCCTTCTGACAAGTGACACTGAGGAAAATCAAGATCACATTCCCTTGGTGGACCCAAGTCTCCAATCCAGACTAGAACAAACTAGCTTTTCCCAATTTTCCCTGATGTGCATTTACTGCCAATTGTTAGGAGGGGAGATAAGAAAAAAGAAGAAAAGGGCCAAAGTGAAAAAGAAATTGAGCCTGTCACTTACTGTCAGGTGGGGCATGTGAGCAGAGAGCATGCACACAACTCCTTGTGTCTACACATGAGGGACCTCCACTAGAGTATCACTCCTAGCTTCTTTCCCCACTCTCTTTTCTCACTTCATGTGCAGTGTAGGAGATGACAACCAATAGTTAATGTTTCTTGATTAGATGATTCTTGGCTTCTTGGCTGAGTGCTTCTGGCTGTAGACACAAACCTTGCCACAGCAGGGCAGGGCCAAAGGCTGGGGTTGAGGAGAGTTGTGCAGTATTAAGCACTTGTCAGCCCTGAATTCCAACCTTGCTGTTATCATTTTCATTTCCATATGCCTGATTTCCATCTCTATATCTTAAGCAACTCTGTACTTGGGCAGGGAAGGAAGTGACTATTAGATCTCATCAAACTCTGATGAAAATATATGTAGGATTCCCCTCTCTAAAAGATGTTAAAAATCAGAATGAGCCACTTGCTCATGACATCTGGGAAGTAGAGAGAAAGGGAGGAGCCAGAGAGAAAGGGCCAAGGACTAGACATAGTCCCCAAGGTCATGCCCCATGACCCACTCAGACACACCCAGAAATGTGCTTTACATTTATCCTAGTTGTATCTCAAGTCAATCGAGTTGATAATCAAGATTAACCATTATAGTGTCCCTTGAAAATTCCCATCGAAACTTAATCCCCATTTTGGTGATATCAACAGGGCTCTGATCTCAAAATAGAAATGAGTGCCCTTGCAAAAGAGACCTCAGGCCTGTGATGTTGTTCAATGGTAGACTATTTGCCTGGCATATGCAAGGCCCATGGTTCAATCCCCAGCACTATAAAAATAAATTTTTTGATAAATAAATAAGTAAATAAATAGTGCTTTAGAGAGCTGCCAGGCCCTTCTCTTCCTTCTGCAAAACAAAAGGTGCCATCTTGAAAGCAGAGGGAAAATCCTCACCAGATATCAAATCTGCAAGCACCGTGAACTTGGACTTTCAGACCTATAAAAGTAAATGCCCTTGTTTATTAATATCCTGTCCAAGGTATTTTGTCGTAACAACAGAAATAGATTAAAACATTATTCAAGGCAGGCATCATGCTTTATCTTTGAGTCTTCATTAATTATCAAAAGGCTTTATATCTAGGCGCTCTCAATTATTCTTCATTTCAATCCCTCTGTGATTGCAATAATCTGTTATATTGTGATTCAGGAAATATGGCACCATGAAATTAACTAATTCTTATCATCAAAATCGGTATTTTTCCAAATCTGACCCCCTGAAATAGGTAGAGTGATAGTGTTGGAGATAATGCAATGTGCAACATGGAGCTAGTCCTGAGTTAATGGTCAGCATTTAAATGATAAGGCTCCTGGTATCATGGATACTTTTCCATAAAGTCTGACTCAGAACATTAGAAGCATTGTCTAGCATAAATGTAAGAGCTATACTTAAATTCTGTAAGGAAAAAAAGAAACTGTAGCTCTTAAGCATAAAACAAATTTCTCTCTCCCACTACTTTTCTTGAGGAAACTCAAAGATCCTTATTTTCCCTGAGCGTTCATCTATTTCTGGATCCACGTAGAACACCAAACCTGCTAATAGGGAGCATTATCGTCATATTATTTTTAATGTTTTGGCACTAAAACTTCCCTGACTAATTGATTATTTCCAGCTCAGCTAAGCCTTCCACCTAAGACTCTCCAGCCCCTTGTTCCGTCAGCTGCTCTGTGCTGCTTCACCCCAGCGTCCACAGAGCAAACAGAAGCCACAGGGCCCTTTAGCAGTGAAGTTCTTATCAAAAAGAGAACATCAGGCCTGGGAGCTGAGGTGAACTCCTACAGGACAGGAAGTAACTTCACTTTATTACCAGCTTTCTTCAAAATCATTTCTTAATTATCCCTTCTCCAAGAAGTTATGATCATTAAACTAATTTAATGAACAGATAAAACTATTATGTGGAAGAAACTAGAAAATATTAAAGGCTAATCACCTCCATCACTGCAATAAGATTGACAAAAGTGAATATTGATATTCAGCCCAATAAATGTTTGAGCAACCAATTTATGCATAAAGAAATACAAGCAGAATCAAGGATAGAAGTACTTAGCAAAGAAACAGATGTCAATTTAAGTAATTTCGGGTGATCATCATTCATCAGTTTAAACAATTATTAAACATTGTTGATGGAGCTGTTCAACAATATTCTTATAGGGCCAGGGATTTAACTCAGCGGTTCTACTGCCTGCCTCGCAAGGTCCCAAGTTCGATCCCTGGTACCAAAATGTATATATATATATATATATATATATATATATATATATATATTCTTACATATTTTAGGAGAGTGATTTATTAACATGGATGAAGTTATAAAGATCTGATGTAATTTAATTTTACTCTATAAAATTTAGTATGGGGCAAACCCTAACAAAAACAAAAATAATGTATAAAAATGTTCACAGTGGTATTATTTATAATAGTAGAAAATTCTAAATAACCTAATTTCTAGCAACAGAAGAAGGGCTATACAAATTATGATGTATCAACATGGTTATTAGCCTACTACCTGATGACTGGTGAGAATGCAAGGTAAAAGGACCCCTCTTACATTGTTGGGGAGAATGTAAACTGATACAGCTACTATGGAGATTTCTCAAAAAGTTAAACATAGAAATACAATTTGGCTTCACTATACCACTCCTAGGTATATTCCTGAAAGAATTAAGGACCTCATACTATAATGATGTATGTATACATGTGTTTATAGGAGGAAAATTCTCAATAGCTAAACTGTGGAAATGCCATAGATCCTCATCAACCAATGAATGGATAAAGAAAATGTGGTATATTCTATATACAAAATGGAATATTACTCAGCCATAAAGAAGAATGAAATGATGTTATTAGTAGGAAAATGCATGATACTAGAAACCACTGTGGTAAGAGAAGTTAGCCAGATTCCAAAAGTTAAATATTGCATGTTTTCTCTTACATGAGAAACTAAATAATAAATAAACAAACAAATAAAGGAGAGGGCATAGGAAACCAGAAGGTTGACTTTTGGAGACAGAGAGGGGGAAAAGCAGGAGAGGGGAGGAAAGGGAGAGTAGGTTAATAGGATTAAAAATGGTTAAGATATGTTAAAGGCATGCACCAATTTCCCAAAATAAACCACATTATCATGTAATATTAACATACACTAGAGCCGGGGATGTAGCTCAGTGGTCCTGCCACCTCCCCCGCAAGCTCAAGGATCTGAGTAGGACCCCCGGTACCAAAAAAAAAAAACAGCTCCCAGCACACAAGAGGCTTCTAGGTCAATGTGCCACAGCTCCCAGAGCAGAGGAGGCTTCTGGGTAGGTGTGCCAAAGCTCTCAGCACAGAGGAGGCTTTTGGGTAGGCATGCCACAGCTCCCAATGAAGAGGAGGCTTCTGGGTCAAGGTGCCAAAGCTCCTAGTATGGAGGAGGCTTCCAGGTAGGCATGCTGCAGCTCTCAGCACAAAGGAAGCTTCAGGGTAGGCATGCTACAGCTCCCAGTGCAGAGGAGGCTTCCAAGTCACCATGCCAGAGCTCCCAGCACAGAGGAGGCTTCCATGTCAGTGTGCCACAGCTCCTAACACAGAGGAGATGTGCCGAACAGTCACCATCAGCACCACCACCACCAACAACCAACCCCCTGTCAAAATGAGAAGACATGTAAACAAGCCTTAGAACTAGACTTCCAGATAACCTAAAACAACCCCAAAGGGAAACAAGATGGAACACTCTGATACTCAATCACCTAGACTCCCTGAACTAGCAACAAAAGAGGATCTGGAAAAAATGAAATCAGAAATAATTTCTCACATAACAGCAGAGATTGTGCTCATACTGCAAGACATGATTAATAAATCTAGAGAGGACACAGATAAAAAAGTAGAGGAGATTAGGAACATGATGAAATCCCAACATAGGAAACAAATGGAATCCATAAAAGAGATGCAAATAGATTTCCAGGAGATTAAAAATTCCATTGAAAGTCTATGCACCAGAATGAGCCAATGTGAAGACAGAATTTCAGATATAGAAGATAAGATTGCAATTAGTGAACAGAAAAAGAAAAATTGCTTCGAAATTGTAAGGGAACATGAGAAATCAACCCAGCAGCTGTTGATGATGCAAAGAAGAATAGCATAAGACTGATCAGAGTCAACGAAGAAACAGGAGAGAGAGCAGATGACATAAAAAACTGTTCACAAAAGTGATGGCAGAAAACTTCCCAAGCAGGGGAAAAGAACTTGAAATACAGATAAATGAGGCATTTAGGACTCCAACTAGCCTTGATCAAAAAATATCTACACATAGGCATATAATTGTTAAGATTCCAGAAACCCAACAGAAGAATAAAATTCTACAAGCAGAGAAAAGAAACAAATCACATACAAAGGAAGGCCCATCAGAATCACAGCAGACTTCTCAAGGCAAACCCTCAAGGCAAGAAGAGCTTGAAGTGATGTATTTCAAGCCCTAAAGGAAAACAGCCTCTAACCCAGATCGATGTACCCTGCAAAACTATCTTTCAAAATTGATGGTGAAATAAGATACTTTCATGACAAAGAGCACCTTAGGAACTTAATGAATACCAAACCAGCACTCCAGAAAACTTTAGATGATATCTTAGGAGAAGACAATGAGGATTACAACCCTAGGAAGCCCAGCAGAATGAATCCATTGGTCATGACAAGAAATTAAACACAAATGGGGACAATCAAACAAAAAGAAAAAGTCATAACAATGATAACTCATTACATATCATTTATAACCATCAATGTTAATGGTCTCAACTCATCAATCAAAAGAAATAGACTGGCAGAATGGCTCAAGAAGCAAGATCCAACAATATGCTCCATACAAGAAACACACTTAACTCAAAAAGAAACTCATAGACTGAAATTTAAAGGGTAGAAAACAATACTCCATGTGACATGAAGATGAAAAAAAGTAGGAGTAGCTATTGTCTTTGCAGACCAAGTGAATTTCAATCCCACACTGATTAAGAGAGACAAAGAAGGATGCTGCATCCTTGTAAAGGGAATAATCCAACAGGAAGAGATGACAATCATAAACATCTATGCACCAAACTCTAGTGCACCCAACTATATAAAACAAATACTATCGGACATGAAAAATCATATAAGCACTAATACAGTAGTAGTGGGGGACCTCAATACCCCACTGTCATGAATAGATAAATCAACTAGACAAAAAGCAAGCAATAAAATACTAGAACTCAATCAAACTCTTGAAAAAAATGAACTTAACAGATGTTTACAGAGTGTTTCACTCCACAAAATCAGAATACATGTTCTTTTCAGCTGCACACTGGTCGTTCTCCAAAATAGACCATATACTCACTCATAGAACATATTTAGGTAAGTCCGAAGGAATTAAAGTTATAGTGTGATGAAATTGGAGATCAATAACAAAATAAACTGCAAAAACTTCATAAATGCATGGAAATTGAAAAACACACTTCTGAATAAACAATGGGTCACAGAGGAAATTAAATAAGAAATCAGACAGTTCCTTCAATTAAATGACAATGACAATACAACATATCCGAATCTGTGGGACACAATGAAAGCAGTTTTATGAGGGAAATTCATAGCAGTGAATATTCACATTGGAAAAACAGAGCAAGCCCAATTAAACAACCTGATGCTGAATCTCAAGCTTCTAGAAAAAGAAGAGCAGGAAAAACCCAAAGCCCATAGAAAGGAGGAAATTATAAAGATCATGGCAGAAATCAATGCAATGGAGACTAAGAGAAAGATACAAAAAATCAATGAAGCCAGGAGTTGGTTCTTCAAAAGAATCATCAAAATTGACAAACCTTTGGCCAACCTTGTCAGAAAAAGGAAAGAAAAGGCCCAAATCCATGCAATTAGGAATGAAAAGGGTGAAATTACAACAGACCCACCAGAAATCCTGAGGCTCATCAATACCTACTTCCAGAACCTATACACCAATAAGATGGACAACACAGAAGAAATGGACAGATTCCTAGATACATATGAATTACCAAAGTTGAACGAAGAAGACCTAAAAATTCTGAACAACCCAATATCAACCAATGAAATTGAAAATGTAATTAAAAACTTATCAACTAAGAAAAGCCTGGGCCCTGATGGCTTCACTGCTGAATTCTACAAGACATTTAGAGAGGAACTGCTGCCACTACTGTTTAAATTCTTCAATGAAATTGAAAGGGATGCAATATTCCCAAATTCATTCCTGGAAGCAAGCATCACCTTGATCCCCAAAGCAGAGAAAGACCCAACTGAAAAAGAGAACTATAGGCCAATCTCACTAATGAACATAAATCCAAAAATCTTTAATGATAAAGATAGTGGCAAACAGAATGCAGAAGATCATCAAGAAGATCATACACCCTGATCAAGTGGGATTCATCCCAGGGATGCAGGGATGGTTCAATATATGAAAATCAATCAATGTAATACACTATGTCAATAGAGCCAAGGACAAAAACCATATGATTATCTCCATAGACACAGAAAAAGCATTTGACAAAATCCAACAGACATTTATGATAAAAAAAAATCCTGCACAAAATTGGAATAGATGGTCTCTACCTCAATCTGATAAGAGCCATCTATGAAAAACCAACAGCCAATACCATACTAAATGGTCAAAAACAGAAATCCTTCCCCCTAAAATCAGGAACAAGACAAGGATGTCCACTATCACCACTCCTGTTCAATATAGTTTTGGAAACATTAGCCACAGCAATTAGAGAAGAGAAGAAATAAAAGGAATAAAGATAGGAAATGAAGAAGCCAAATTGTCATTATTTGCAGATGACATCATACTCTATATCAAATATCGCAAGAATTCCACCAAAAGTCTTCTAGACTTAATAACCAAATTCAGTCAAGTACCTGGATACAAGGTCAACACACAAAAATCAATAGCTTTCCTCTACATGAACAACAGACTCACTGAGAGAGAAATAGGGCAAATAATTCCTTTCACAATAGCATCCAAAAAACTGAAATACCTAGGAATCAACCTAACAAAAGAAATCAAAGACCTCTTCTCTGAAAACTATACCACTTTGAAAAAAGAGATTGAAGAGAATATCAGAAAATGGAAAGACATCCCTTGCTCCTGGGTAGGAAGGATTAATATAGTGAAAATGGCCATACTTCCAAAACTGCTATTTAGATTCAGTGCAATTCCAATTGAGATCACAGAAGCATACTTCACAGACCTTGAGAAAAAAAATCAAAAATTCATTTGGAACAAGAAGAGACCCAGAATAGCAAAAGCAATTCTAGGTAACAGAGACATGGCAGAGGGTATCACAATCCCCAACCTGCAACTATACTACAAAGCTACTGTGATAAAAACAGCATGGTACTGGCAAAGAAACAGACCTGAGGACCAGTGGAACAGATTAGAAGATGCAGAAACAACGCCAGACACACTCAGCCATCTCATCTTTGATAAAGGACCCAAACACCCTCACTGGAGGAAAGATAGCCTCTTTAATAAATGGTGCTGGAGAAATTGGGTTTCAACTTGCCAAAGACTACAACTAGACCTATATCTCTCACCATGCACTCAACTAAAATCAAAATCGATTAAAGATCTAAATATTAAAATAGAAACGCTGAACCAGCTGAAACAGAGGTTAGGTAGAACTCTTGAAGACATTGGTGTAGGAAGAGGTTTTATGAACAAAACCTCAGTTGCCCATGAACTAGAACAAACAATCAACAAGTGGGATCTCTTCTTACTAAAAAGCTTCTGTACAGCAAGAGAAACCACCAGCAGTGTGAGGAGACAACCCACAATGTGGGAAAAAATTTTCACCTCAGACAAAGGTCTACTGTCTAGAATCTATAAAGAACTTTAAAAAATCAAACCTCCCAAATTTAAAGACCCAATCCAAAACTGAGCATCTGAAATGATCAGACATTTCTCACACAAAGAAGTAGAAATGGCAAATAAACATACGAAAAAATGTTCAACATCACTGATCATTCGAGAGATTCAAATGAAAACAATGCTGAGGTTCCACCTCATTCCAGAAAGAATGGCTGCTGTCAAGAAATCAACCAATAACAAATGCTGGCAGGGCTGTGGGGAGAGAGGAACCCTGCTTCACTGCTGGTGGGAGTGTAAACTGCTGCAACCACTGTGGAAATCAGTATGGAGATACCTCAAAGAACTAGGACTGCAAGTCCCATTTGTCCCAGCTATTCCCCTGCTGGGTATCTTCCCTAAAGAATTAAAAGAGTCATACCACAGTCATACATGTGCACCCATGTTCAAAGCAGCACAATTTGTAATAGCTAAAACTTAGAAGCAGCCCAAATGCCCATCACCTGGAGACTGGATAAAGAAAATGTGTTTTTTTTATAAAGTATAGTACTACTCATCCATAAAAAATGAGAAGTTAGAGACATTTATAGCTAAATGGATGCATATGGAGGCGATACTCTTAAGTGAAATAAATAGGACACACGTGTAAATACTGAATAGTTTCTCTAGTGTAAGAAACTGAAAGTGTAAATAAGGACTAAAAGGTATAATAGATAATGTGAAAAAGGAAGAAAAGGAGCAAAGGGGAAGGGGAAGTGGGAGGGGTAGGGAAAAGGAAAGAAGGGAATGGAATTAATATGAGAAAATGAAAAAATGGAAACAAAGTCTTTGTAAATAGGGAGGGATGGAGGGGTTCGAGGGAGGACAGGGGAAGGGGGAAAAAATAAGAACGAAGACAGTATGTAAAGGTGCATATTTCCAATGTTGAATGTCATTATATTGTACACCTAAAATGTACTGATAAAATGATATACAAAAAACATACACTAATAAAATATAATAAAAAAGAGAAGTCAATTCACATTAAACACAATTTTTCTTTTTTCTTGGTACCAGGGATCCAACTCGGGTCTTCGTGCTTGCACAGCATGAGGTGAAACTACTGAGCTAAATCCCTGGCCTTAACACAACTTTTGATATGCTGTTAGTTCTATATGTCTCATATCTTTCATTGCCCTTTTTCTACTGGCATCTTTTCTATTAAACCAATATGCTTTAATGTCCCATTTAATACTTCTATTAAATTTTAGTTGTGTATTTTAAGTTATTTTCTTAGACACTGCTCTAGGGGTTACAATGTGCTATTTAATTTGTCATAATTGACTTCAGATTGATGCTGACTTCATTTTGGCAGAATATAGAAACACTATTCCAATACAGATTTCTTTTCCCTCCTTTTTGTTATTATAGCTATAAATGTTATGTGTTATATGTTATGTGTAGTTACATAATCATACCAATACTTAGTTATATAATCATATCAATTATCAGGCATAATCATACATGATTATAATACTTTCTTCAGTACTTTTTGTAAGGCAGATATTCAAGTGACATTCTCTCATTTTTAGTTTATCAAGAATGTTTTTATTTCATCTTTATTTTTGAAGGATAGTTTTATGTGATACAGAATTTCTGGTTGAGTTTTCTTCTTTCAGCACCTTGAGTATATCATTCCACTGCCTTCTCCTTTTAGGTCTAATAAGAACTCAATTCTATTGTGTTCTATTTTGTGTTCTTTTCCTCTTCTTGCTACTAATGTTTCCATATTCAAATGCACTAAATTCATTTTCATATTTTCCTTTCTTTAGAAGAGAGAATTTATTTGATTCACATGTAGGATAGATATAGTCTTGTCCAGTTTCAGATTTTACAAAGGCTTGTGGTAATACTGTTGATGTTGCTCACTTAACTTTCCAGTGTGTTTGCATGGCCTGTATGGTGGGTGATTTGGCCCAGATTCATTCAAAGTTATGACTTCTTATCTGGTGCTCGGTCAAGTCCAGCTTTACTGAAAATGGAATGAGGCAGAACTGAATCACTGAGCACCTGCAGAACCCAGATATGCATATGCCCTGAGGAAGTCCAGCAAGAGATGACAGGAAGACTGATAGATAAGCAGGGCAGTCAACAGTGATCTTCCCCACAAGCAATATTCAGAAACATAAGCAAGAAGATAATTGGCATCAAGCCTGTCTATGACCCATAGCAGAACCCAGCTAAATAACTGAGCTCAAAGCAGGATTCCTGTGTGACTCTGTGGAAAGGATCTGGGCTTTGGCATTCTGGTACCACAGCTTCTTCCTGCCTATGTGATCTTGAGCACATTGTTAATGTCTTTAAGCCTCATTTTCCTTTTGTTATGTGGGGCTAAAGATTCGTATTGTTGCAGAGTTATTGTGAGGACTAGAATTAATATACATAAAATACCTGGTGCACTATGTGGGATATCGGTAGTGTTTACTAAATGGGAACTCCTTATATTATCGCAAATGTAGGGGCTGATCATTCAAGCAGAGCCTCATTCCTAGAGGACTAGCAAAGCACAGGTGCAGGTACTTGGCAAACAAGGTGAAAATTCAGCTCTTAGAACTCAGACCAAAGATAATGTTCCATTTACCTGCATGTGCACAAAAGTCACAGCTAGACTGTGTTCAGAAGACACGTAAATACTGCACTAGATTCCTTGTGTTTTTATTTGAAGCATCTGATACAAAATGAGCATGGCACTGATACAAAATGAGCATCGTTTTACTAGTGTTTGAAGTTCTTTTTCTACCATAGGGCCAGTATATTAACACCTTGTTCTAATTCCCTTGACTCAGTAACAAATTCTCCAAAAATTAAAACAAAGACAACATTTACAGTGCTTGTAAGTCTTAAATTTGGACTAGTCATGGCAAGGCAGGGTATTTGGAAGGTTGACAACTGTGAGCATATTACAACTCATCACTCACAGGATGCTGGCTGCCAGCTGAAACCTTAGTAGGAACAATTGCCCAGGACACCTACCCAAGGTCATGTGACCAGGCCCTGGCCCAGGCCCTTGCCATAACATGATGAATGAATGGTGAGAGGAGACTGAATGGCAGTAAGCATAAAACCTTGTCTTTGGTTGAGAAGTGTCAACATTACAATTTGAAAAGAGCTTATTGAGTGGAATATAGCAATATAGTCATCTTTAGGAAGAAAATTATGCTATTACACTTTTATTTCTTTCAGACATGTATAAGAAAATATGCAATTCAGAGTAAGTGAAATTACTTTAGCACAGTAATTTGATCTAAGTGAAAAGTCATGATTCCCCCAGTGGTATGTAATGCACTTTCTGCAGCAGCATGTGTTAAATCATTATTTTCAGAAACAGTCTTCTTAAAATAACTACTAATTTGGGGGCTGGGATTTAGCTCAGTGGTTTCACCACCTGCCTTACAAGCACAAGGACCTGAGTTTGATCCCTGGTACCAAAAAGAAAAAAAACACTATTAATTTTTGAAGTAAATATTGATGCTTCTTTAAGAGATTCATGTCTTCTGATTTTCATGTAGTCAATAATAGCACATTCTTCTCTGGTGCATGATAAATTTCAACAAGTATTTGTGTGGTGTATAACCATCACCAGCTTCCTTAAGAAACAAAAACAAAAATTCAATATTCAATATTTCATGGAACATGAATTTTTCTTTCATTGCCAAGAAAAAAGAGTATGTTGCAGAATTAACAAGCAATCCCAAGCAATAAAATAAGTTGGACAATTCCATACAATGGAATATTATTCAGCCTTTAAAAAGAGGGAAATTCTGGCACTTGCTACAAGACAAGTGAACCTTGGAGACACTTTGCCAAGTGAAATAAACCAATGACAAAAGGACAAATATTCTATGATGTCATTTATATAAATTACCTAGAATAATCAAATTCATAGAGAAGGAAAATTGAATGAATTGATTGATACAGTTTTATTCTGGGAAGATGAAAATGATCTAAAGTTGGATGATGATGCACAGTAATGTGAATAGACTTAGTTCCACATGACTGTACACTTATCACTGCTTATATAATAAATTTTGCCATGTATATCTGCCACAACACAAAATGTAAAACATAAGCAACTGTTGCATATTTACTTTACATACTGAATGAGAAACTATTGTACAAACTCTTCAGAATACTCTGCAAACTCTGTTGAAAGACAGTTCTGTCTTTATATCTTATATATATTTCACTTGTTAAACAAAATGTGTAACTTTCCAAGTTCCTCATTGACCCCACCAACTGTCAGCTTGGTGCTTCAAGCAGGTGGTTTTATGAGAAGTCAACTGTTACATCAACTCACCAAAAGAAAGCAGTAGCGATTTCCAGCCATCAACTGACCCTGGACAGTAGCTGTCTTGAGTCTGGGAGAAGGTTGTTTTATTTAAGACCATGTCCTCCTCCTATCTGCTTCAAGGGAGGTATTAGTTACTTTGTATAAAGTAAAGGTAGGGTTTGGGTTATCATCATTCATCATCCAGATTTAACACCTTAATATATGAATTAAACACATTCTTAAAGTAAGAATTCAGCTCACTGCACATGCTTCTTGCTCACTGCTGGACACAATTATGACAGAGGCTGCAAGTGCTCAACAAAGATAGTACCAAACCCATCCCACATTGTATTAATTCAACTATTAATAATAATACTGTCTTTAAAATGAAAACTCCTATAAGTGATATGAAATGCAAGGGAGCATTGGGACAATACCATAAATTATGATTGCTGCAGGTAGAGCAACATTCATGTCACCCTAAATGGAGATAATTATTAAACATGTCCCATAACAAGAACATTGTGGGAATTAGATGGAATAAGGTTATAAAAGCACTTTGTATAAACTGTTATATAAATACTCATATTGATCCATATATGCATCCTTGCCCACTGATTTTTTTTTAATTCACCGTTACTTTCTAAATTTCCACAAGGGATCTTGCTGTGATTTTAATAGCATTGCATTAAACACATATATAAACCAAGGGAGGACTGTCATCTTCCCTAATTTTAGTCTTTCAAATAGATAGTATGGTATAGCTCCCTTCTTACTTGGTCTGTCTTTATTATTCTCATTAGAGTTCTATAGATTCTTTAAATAAATCTCTTTGTCCTGAATTGTGTTAATAGGCAAAGATTTAATGTCCTGTTACTATTTTAACAGAATCTATATTTTCATTGCTTTTTCTAGCTTTTCATCACTATAGTAGAGCAAGATTTTTTATCTGTGTGGTGAGTTAATCTTACATCCTTTTCTTACACATTCAGCCCATTTGATCTTGTTGCCTCCTGTAGTTTCAATTCCAAACTCTCTACTCCAAGCTCACTCCCCTGAGCTCCAAGCACATCTACCTATCTCTCTGCTGCTCAGACATCCCACGGGCTCCTCAAACTTAATATAACCAAAAGAAAACTCATCTTTCTCCCATAACCTCCTCCTCCTTTGATATTTCTAATCTTGGTGAACCACATTCCCTCTAGTATAATGTGGAAACTCAAATGTCAACCTTGACCTTCTGTTTCATTCTTACATCCCATCAGACACCAAGTCATGTACATCTGCATGCCTCATATCTATCTCTTGAATCCAATATCTTCTCTCAGTTCAGAAGCAGGCCTGGAGATAGAGATAGGTCTTTTACTTTTGTTTTACTGTTCTCTCACCCTCCATTTTTCCTAACCCTCCTCCTCTCTCAATTCCTCCCAATCTTTATACACACACACATTGTGTTTTATGCTACAACCAAAGGAATCTTTCTAAAACCATAGTTCTCCTGCCCTAGAATCTTTCAGAAGTTACCCAGAACTTTTAGAAGACACAAACTTTATCCTCATTTTAGGAGGGTGCAGAAAACCCACTCCTTTGTCCTACTACATCTGCATCCTCATCTCAACACTGAGCCATCTACCACCCATCACCCTTTCCTACAATCACACTGGCTTATTTGCTGTTATTCAAAGCAGCCATTCTGCTGTCTTACTTTTGTATGATTCCCATTTTCTCCATCTGGGAACATGCTGAAGTCTTTCAGGTTCCCTGGAAGAGGCCACCCATCTCCAGAAAGCCTTCCCTCACTCCACCTTGGTTTGATTGCCAGCCTCCAGGTGTTAAACTTATGGGTATCACTGAAATGGGCTTATGCCAAGAACAGCACGATACATTTCTTGGTCTTAAAGTCTTTACATCCCATAAAAAAAAGCAGGTAATTGAAACATTCCAACACTTGAGACTTGGTAGTACTTGAAATCTGCTCTTGAAGTGTAGCTTCTTCTTATACTTGTTCAGCATGGGTGGCAAAAATAGCAAAATCTTTGTCATGGTGGTCTGAAAGATAAATCATAGAGTGTGGTGGATTAACTAATGGTCAATTTGGAACACCCAACTGAACTGAATCACAGTGGCCTGGGCATGGCTCACCTGAGGATTGTTGCCATGGCAAAAAAAGAGAACTGAAGGGAAGATGATTGGCTGTTGATTTTCTTAGAGAAGCCTGCTGTGGCTTGTTTTCCTGATATGAATTTTGCTGTTCTCTTTGGAGGAGGAGCTCTGGTCCTCACTGTCCCTGGGAATGGCTGCTGCTCTTATCAGGGGAGTCCTGATCTTTGACTTGAGCATCACTTCCTAGCTCCAGTGTAGATCCATCAGCCTGTAGGCACAGATCCTTCCCTTGCTGGGGCAGTCTTTCTAGCTTCCATCACTCGTCTTTGGGCCTACCTGGTGCAAATTCTTTATATGAACTTGCATGAGACATTGCTGTTGGGTCTAGGCCCCTGGCTGAACTCATAGATGACATTGTCTTGGACTCTAGGCCTTCAGCTGGACTTATGTGGACATTGCCATGGAATCCAGGCCCTCAGCTGGATTCTACACATCTCTAGTGTGTGGATCTCTTACAGTCCTCTGCATTTGACTTTTTGGGTGAATATTATAAAATAATCCTATAAATTATGTGTCTTATATTAAATCTATCCCCTTGCAAACCCTGACTACAACATAGAGACAACTCCCAGCTCTGTGTCAGATTGTAGCTCTTCCTGCTTCTGCCAAGACACTGACCAGGGACACAGGGGGTCAGCATAGCAGGAATCAAGGGGATGTGACACACCCTCACTTACATGGAGGACCCCTTGTTGGTTGTTTGGCATTTTAATTGCCATTTTAAAGAACAAGGATGTGTCATTCAGAGTTAACATCTCCAGAGTTGCAATTATTAAAATTGGAACAGGTAAGAGCCCAGAAACCTGGATTCCATATCATTCCATATCATCCTCATGGAGGATTTCAGTGGAAGACTTTTTATATTTGCAGCAAGTTTCTGTCTTTAAATGTGTTAAAAGTACAATGCATGAACAAGCCCTAGAGGGTAGGTATAGTTTTGGGTCTGTCTTCCAGAAAATTCTTAATGATGTAAGGAAAGATGACACTGGCTGTCACATTCCCGTAAAGCATTTACTCTTCCTTTGTCATTGACACCAGCCTGGACAAAGCACTTTATATTCACACCAGCTTTTATGCCCACTAGATTGCATTTTAACTTTTAGTTTATTTAGCTATGTTGATTTCAAGATTTATGTCTTGTGTGCAGCTACATGCTCAATTTTGATTTGTTTTTGTTTTGCTGCTGTTTCAAACAGAAATCACCTTTTTCTATAATAGGTCACATTCAGCTTATGTAATATTTTATATACTGCCCTGTAAACTTGACTGTTTTTCTTTGCTTTTTCTATAAAAATAAATTAAATCCTATTTTGTCTTAAAGCCAGATTGGAGTATACAGATTGAGCATTCCTAATCTGAAAATCTAAAATCCAAATCCCCTGAAGTCAAAACATTTTGTGTGCCAATGTGATGCTACAAGTGAAAAAATTCTCCCTGTGACTTTCTGTGATATATCACAGTCAATATACAAGTGCTTTTAAAATACTGTATAAAATTATTTTCAGGCTATGTGTTTAAGGTGCATATGAAATAAATGAATTTCAGGTTTAGACTTAGGTTCCATTGCCACTATATCTCATTTATGTGTAAGCAAATATTCCAACATCTGAAATCTGAAATATTTCTGATCCCAAAGATTTCCAATAAGGGATAATCAACCTGTAACCTAATTTTCTAACCTAATATTATTACTTCTACTCTTAGCAGCTAAGGGAACATCCAGCAGAGATAAGACACACAGATGTTTGGGTTTTTCTCTTTTCACTTTCCTTATTTGCCTCTGCTATTATCTTTTTTTTAATTGTATCTTCACACTTGGTGGTTTTCAGACTATACAAACTAATCCAGCAATTTACAAACTTAATCAGATGACAGACCTCTTAAAAGTAATTATGATATTTTATATTCATTATAGCACCATTCATATTCATTTAACAAATATTTATTATCTGCTATGTGCCAGGTTTGAGGGTGTGATGGTATATCAGTTCTCTTTTGATGCATACCAAATACCTCTAAACTTAGTAGCTTCAGACAATTACGTATTGTTTCTTACTCTTCTGAGTGGAGGCAGGGAAGTTCTTCTGTTTGAGCCATTTGCAAAGCCCTCTTCTGGGCTTGCTCATGTGTCTGGCAGAGCTGGCAGAGAAACTGGTTAATCGAAGATGACTTCACTAGTGTGTTTAGCAGTTGGTGGAGGTTGGCTGAGACGCCTAAATTCCTCTTCATGAGGCCACTTATCCTCAAAGACTAGCTCAGTCTTGCTTACCTGAGAGGCTCAGGGGTCTGAGTAGAGCAGCTTCATTACACTCTACCTATAGCATGTTTGCTAATGCCTTATTAGTTGGAACAAATTACATGGACAGTCTGGAGTCAGTGAGCACAGAAACATACTTCATCTCTGACGAGAGATCTGCAAAGTCACTCTGCAAGATGGTAGATATAAGGAAGAAAGCCCATGTGGCTATTCTTACAATCTACCATAATTCCTGCTGGCCACAAATTATTCACATTCTTCCCACATGAAAGGACTCCCACTCCCATCCTAAAAATGAATATCCTATCCAGTGATGGAAGTACATTTGAAATCCAGAAGCTCATGTCCTAAATCAGATCCACATGCAGTTCCTCTTGACTCAGAGGCTGATGAGCTCAAAAGATAATTTATCTGCCTCCACACACCCAATATATAATACTAAGGCAAAGCCAGGATAACTTCAGTAAGCACCCCAACCCTAAAAGAACAGAAGAGGAGGCACCTCCTCACACCAGTCCATAACAATCATTAAATCTAATTAAGCATGTGTTTCAGCATCCCCTACTGTGGGGCAGAGACTATTTCTTGACCCAGTTTTCCTTAGGAATATCTCCTCTACACATGTTCTCTGGTTTTCCCTAAGAGTGGGTTCCCTAGTCCACTGTCCTTCAAACCTTATAGCTTCACCGTCTGATTTCTTGACCTTCTGAGAGAATGTTCTGAAACATAATTATTGTTCCATTACAATGGTTCATGTTTACATTTGCCTGCTGTTGGGACACAATTCTTCATGAGTCCTTTGCATTTGTGCACGTTTTAAAAGAAGAAACACTGACTGTTTCTGTTCCAGGCTAACATTTTTTTCAAAGACATTTATATAGTGAATGGCCTTGGAATGTAGCCTTGGAGTAATGTGCAAAGTTTGCTTGTACCCATGGAAGATAGAGGTAATGTGTCCCTTTGGAACAGTGGGCAGCCATACTTACTGTATACTACAAAGACTCTTATTTCCAAACTTAGGAGTTCCTCTCCTGTAAGGCAATCCATTGCATACCTGGAGTCATCTGGCTTTCTTCCTATCACTCTATAGGAATGGTATCAGGGAAATAACTTAAATATATGTATATTTATGCTGCTTGCTTGCTATGCCATGAGTAACAAACTGATTATTGTCTCTCATCCAGGAGGTTCATGTCTTTTGACAATAGCCATGAAATTAGGGCAAGCTAATTTGTTATCTTGTTAGTAGGATCAAATCTCAGACCTTTCACTATTCTTAAGATCTACTTTCAACACTTAGAGATCTGGAACCCCAGATATGTCTTTGCAGTTTGAGCACTTTCCTTCTCTTTTTAGAACAATCTTGCAGTCCTTTGTTGCCACAATTCTTTTAAAGTATTTGTGAGCTTTATATTATCAGACTACCATCTTCTCCTTTTGACAAAAGCTACAACTGTATTTCTTTTCAAGTAAGCCTCTATCTACTTGAGCATTATCTTAGGCTACTGTAGTTTAACGCCTTAAGATTCTGAGAAGCCCTTTTGTCTAGCTAAGATGATCTAGGAGGCATCATTTTAAACCTTCCAGGAGTCTAAACCAAGAATCTTATAGACAAATCTTTGATTTGACCTTTGGCACCAGGATTCCTTTAACTTTAAGAATCATGCTGGGGATTTAGCTCAGTGGTTCCGCCAAAAGCGCAAGGTCCTGAGTTCAATCCCCGGTACCAAGTGAAAAAAAAAAAAACACTTTAAGAATCTTTTACTGGCTGGAGTCTGGGGATGAAAAATAATTTTATTTTCCAACCCAGCAAGTCTCAAGCTCTCTAATTCCCTCCAAATTCTGCTTGCAAAGTGAAAAGCTCCTTCTTTGGCTCATTCTTCCTTCCTACCTTCCTTCCTTCTTTTCTTTCTTTCTTTCTTTCTTCCTTTCATCTTTTCCTGTACTGGGGATTAAATCCAGGGCTTTGCATGGAATTACATCCCTGACCCTTATTTACTTTGAGACAGATTCTCACTAAATTATTGAGGCTAGGCTCAAACTTGTGAACTTGCTGCCTCAGCTGCCCAGAGTGCTAGGATTACAAGCATCCCTGAAATGGGCCACCATGCCTAGTTCATCTCTTTCTTACAATAGTTTTTTTTTTTTTTTTTTTTTTTTTTTTGGTACTCAGGATCGAACTCAGGTCCTTGCACTTGCGCAGCAGGCAGCAAAACCACTGAGCTAAATCCCCGGCCCTACAATAGCTTTTTATACACGTTGAGAAGCACCTTGACACTTCCAGCATTTTGTTTGAAAATTTGCTTAGCCAGATCTGAAATTCTATGATACATTTTATATCTTCTAAATTACCATGTGCAATATTTTTGCTGCCTGCTTTGCTACCACGTGATACGTGCTTCCTGTCATCTTTCCAGCTTTCCCCAATAAGTTTTCTTGCCACTTTTTTAGATCCACCCACTCCCCAACCCCCAAAGCTAATGCATGTGTTTTGAGTTTCTGTTTCAAAGCACCTTACTTCTAGATATCAATTTTTTTATCAGTTTTCTGCTACGTTATTTATCTTTTGCTACATAACAAACCAACTACCTCAAAAGTTAGTCATTTTAGGGCCAGGGATTTAGCTCAGTGGCTCCGCCACCTGCTTCACAAGAGCAAGGACCAGAGTGTATCCCCGGTACCAGGAAAAAAAAAAAGGTGGTCATTTTATTTTCTCAGGATTCTGTGGCCCATCTACTTGTTCAGGACTCATCTGACAAATTATTCCTATGGCTTCTCCTAGGATCTCATGCAGCTGCAGTCTGGCAGTCTGACTGGGGTAGGATGGCTTAGGAGAGTCTCATGCATGTGTCTTGGTGCTGGCCCTGGGCCCCACAAAGTCCTCATCCTAAAGGAGTAACTCAGGCTTCTTTACAATGTAGATTAGTGATTCAAACAGGAGAAGGCAAAATTACATAGCAACTTGAAGCCTAGGCCCCACAATGTCACTCCTACCACATTCTGTTGCTTAAAGCAAGTCATAAAGGCCAGCCCAGAAATAAACTCTGCCTTTGGACTACAGTGGATCTTGAATTATATTACCCGATTGTTCTCTTTCAGGGCCAGAGCACCCACCCCCCATTCTCTAGAGTGTTGGCTGCTTCTGATTCACAGCCAAGTCTCTCCCTACGAACTGCCCTCTACCAGAGTGTGTAACCCCAGGTTATACCCTCTCCCCAGGGGCTACTCCATTCCAGTAATTTAGACTCATCATGTCTGGGACAAACACCTCTGAAACTTCCTTACACATTTAGATCTCTCAAGAGATTGACTGAGGCCACTCTTGTGACTCTATTGACATTCAAATGACATCCCACTACCTAATCTTGTTTCCTCCCTACCCTCATAAATAGTCCTAAGAGCATTCTTCAGTTCATTCCATACAGGAAACTATTCCTCAGCAGCTACTTCACAGAAAACCCAACCTAAGAGAGCAAAGTTACATTGCAATTGGCCAGGCTTGCACAGCAAACCACCCCAAAACTTAATGGCTTACAACAGCAACCATTTAGCACTCTCTAGAATTCTCTGACTTCTAGAGAAATCAGAGGCAGATTGGGTAGCTGGATGATCTCATGGCCTCATTCATCTGTTGAGCAATTTAAACTCTGACCATTAAGGTGTCATAGTTCTTGCTGTGTTCTCTCATTCTCTGACTAGCTAACTTATAAATTGACATAGGTGTAAAACATGACCACACATACTTTCCTCCCCACATACCCATGCCCTTGTAATAGGATGTTGTTGATCCCATTAAACAGAGAGGTATGTGTAAGCTCAGCAGAAGTCAATTGAGGCAGTCCAATCAGAATAATGATCCATAGACTCATGAAAAACATCAGTCTTTATTGTTTTGAATCCCTAAGTTTTTAGTTAACAGCAAAAGTTGCGTATCTTCATGTAATATGCAATGGTGAGGAACACGGACTTTCCATCTCATCAACCAAGAATAGTTATACTAGCAAAATAAAAATGTATACTGTATGAAAATCACAAAGAGAATGAACACGTGTCCATACAAATCAAACTTGTTGAGTAATAATGACTGTTCTTTCCTGAAATTTTCTAATATTTCATGCTTCTTCTCTCACATTTCAGGTATGGATGTTGCAAAAAAAATTTCAGGAGGTAGGGAAGGTAAATGTTGAGTGAGTTATATTCTTCGGCTTTTTTTCCTGCACGTTTGGGAAAATACTGCAATAATTTTATTGGTGGAATACTGATATTCTGCAGAAGGACATTTAAGAATTATATGTCTAATTTACCTATTGGTTTTATTTTATAACATTAATCTTTCCCATTGTCAATGTTCCAGTCCACTTATTCATATTAGTGTCTTTCATCTACTTTCAAATCCATAAAAATCATTTGTAATGATCTTGCCAACTATGAAACTTTGTCAACAATGCATTTGGACTTCTCTAGCCCTTAAAATCATCCACTTCTACTTTAAAATAGTAAAGTCTATTTACCCAAGAATGATAAGTGTAATGATAACTGTATTTCTCTTTGCTTACAGATTTCTTTCCCTCTAAACCCTTTTATTTTCCAAAACTGAGAATCAACAAAGTCATTCTTAAGATTCTTAGAAGTAGTTTCTGCTTTCCTCTGTTAATTCTGTGACAGGCATGTATATACCAAGTAGGATACCAGGCCACCTGTGAGATTGGATAGGTCAGTTTTTGGTTTTGGTCTTGTTTCAGTTACTCTACAACTATTTATTGACAATCTACGATATGAAAATCATTCTGCTACACACAGCAGGAGTTAGCCAGATGACTTACAGAGCCCTGTCCATATAACCACATGCCTATTCAACTCCCATTTCTTCTCATACTCTGTTTAATCACAGCTTCTGCCTTCTGTGTGTATTTCCTCTATATTAGTTATCTCTTGTAAACTTAGCTCTGATTGAGTTTCACAGAGTTGCAACCTTGAATATCACCAGTTAATTTTTCATAGGGCAGGACTTCTCTGCTGCTTTAGTAGCTTTTTTTCTTTTTCTGTTATCATTAAGCATAATTTGAAATGCAAATTCATTTATGTTGTAACAAGATGGCAAACTGTTGACTATTCACTAGAATAGCTAAGCACTGAACTTGGGGAAGACTGGAAGTTATATTTCGAGTCCTAGAGAGATAATAGAATACACCATGTTATTCAGAGGTGGGAGTGTGACCACAATTCTGACCAGAAAAAAAAATTGTTTTTTAAATTATGTATTATATTTTTGCTTACAAGTGTATGTCCAAAACTCATTGTCACAATAAGACAGTCATTATGCTCCCAAGATCTAAAGTCCAAATTCTAGTTCCTGGCCCTTGCCAGTTCTGTGACCCTGAGCAGATACTCATTTTCTCAGCCTAAGTTCCTCCGTCTGTAAAGGGGGATGATTGTGGAATCCAATTTACAGGACTGTTGTGGGGAAAAAAATGAGATAATCTGTGTAACACACTTAACACTGTGCTTGTTGTGATATAAACGTTAAATAAATGGCAGTTACTACACTATGTCTTCTTCCAATATTGGCTTTTAATAAATGAAAGTAAATCAACTTTTCATAATTGTTTCTTTACAGATTATGAATTGGTCTCATCAACTACACTTATGATACATTCATGCCTCTGCCCAAGACAAAAATCACCAATTTATGTTTTGATAATGTAAATGTAAACAGAAGACAAGTAAACTTATTCTACCTATATTGTGAACATTGGCCAATGTTTGGTCACATATATCTTTAAATGAATTTAAATAGTCCTATAAACAAAAATGCCCTCTTTACTTGATAAATGCTATTTAGTAACCATTAGAAAAGGGGCTTCACAAAAGTTATATAATGAGATGGAAGAAAATTCCACTATTTCTGATTTGCCTTTATGTCTTTAGATATAAATTTTATAAGAACATAGTTTTCAAAATTCACAGATATAAAATAAAAGTATTTTGTTTTTAGAATTTTAGATGCAAAAAGCTTCGATGCAATTTACAATTCTTTTCAAAAACATTATTGTACACAGAGATAATGTCCTTATAAAATCATAACAGTAAGATTAAATGGCCAATATAAATTCCCAAAACAGCCAAAAAGAAAATGAAATGAAAATTAAATTTATGTTATTGAGTTTCTCATTCAGAGCAAAGCTATTCTGCTTTTGTAATATTTGGAGGCTATAAGAAAGTTTTTCACACAACCACTTTATCATTTAAATATGCAAAATATATCTGACAAATCCTGAGGAGGCACAGTAGACAAAAGTAAAGTTTACTGAGATAGACTGCCCCTCCCCACAGAGTTGCTAATCCTGCTGTCTTCGGGAAGTTTTGCTCTGCTGACAGAGTTTAGCAGCAGCATTCTCCTCTGAAATCCCTGAAGCCAGGTTTCCGAGGCAAGGCACCATGGCTTCTCTGCAATTCCAGGGACACGGCCTCTCAGTGAGCAACACAGATGCAGATAAAGAACTTCATCCCCCAGCTGAGTCTGAAAAAGAAGACCTAATGTTTGAAGACACTAAGAAGATTAAAGCATTAGAATTTTTTTTAAGCTTCAAAATACTATCTTCCAGATGGCCTTTATTGAGAGAAGAGAGTTTGTTGGTTTTAAATGTGTAAGATAAGAAATCCTTAGGTTCCCACAATATGACCCTCATAGAATAGGAATTTCATTTTCATTCCTGGGCAAGGCTGTGGACTGTGAACCCCAATACAGAGAGGCCTCAGAGAAGCCCCAAACTAAGTTCCACATCCTGCATCACTCCTCTTGCCTGGGAAGAAGGGCTCCAGCACTGGGAGAGGCGCTAAGAGGCCAAGTGGCAGCTGTCAATATGATTCAAGCAGCAGCTACAAGCTTTAGAATGTGAAAAAACATATCCCTTCATCTCTCCTACTAATTTACTCACTGCTGTATGTATGCAATAAAGTAGGTATGCAGGCAATAAAGTAGGGGAAAGTCTGGTTTTATTTATGGGTCATAAGACAAGGTCCAAAGACCAAGTTATCTATGTATTTGGGGTAGGACTTCTGAGAAGAGGAGGAAGGAAGTGATTTCACACACAGGGAAAAATAGAAAGGCAACTGGAGATGAGGGGCTTCATCAAACTTTATTCAATTTATTCTTTGCTAAAATGCCTCCTTCTCAGAAGGTCCAGCCCATAGAGAGCCCCACCTAGCATTCTCTAATCTTTTACTTTGTTTAATTTTTCTCTGTAGCCTTTGTCACTCCCCTGAGTTGTATTACATAACTCTCACTGATTTATCTGTACATTCATCAGCCCTTCACCAGTCACCTACTCTGGCAAACCTATGCTAGACCCTGAGAATATAGCACACAGTAAGCACACCAAGTCCTTGCTCTTTTAGAACATATGTCCTAGTTGACATATGTTCAAGGTTGACAGTGAGCAAATAAACAGCTAAATACAATGTCTGCAAAAAGTGCTAAATGTTTTAGAGAAAAAATAATGTAAGGAAAAGGGGATAGGGAAAGATAGTATGTCGAAAATGACAACTTTAAATAGAATCATTGGGAAAGGCCTCAATGAAAAGATGGCATTTGAACAGAAAGCTGAAGGGAGAGAGAGAGAGAGAGAGAGAGAGAGAGAAACAGGCAGACAGACATGTGGCTATCTGGGAGGGAAGAGTGTTCCAGGCAGTATAAACAGTGAGTGCTAAGGCCCTGAGGCAGAAATGTGTTTTGTGTGTTCTAAGAGGTCAGTGGGCTGGGAAGAGGAATTGGAATGATATTGAGTACTGAATCATACAGAGCCTTTGTAAGGATTTGGCCTTTTATCTCTGAATGAAATAGAAAATCATAGATCTAGCATTCCAGGACCAATACATTGCAGTACAAGACATCATATGAATTTGAACTACAGGTAGACAAAGTTTTTTAGTACCAGTATATCCCAAATACTGCATGAGGCATACTCATATGAAAAAAATTATTTGTCACTTATTTGAAAATCAAATATAATTGGGTACCTGTATTTCTATTTGCTAAATCTGGTAACCTTAACCTGGAAAGTTTTGAGCAGAGGCCTGACATCATTTGATTTAGGTTTAAAACAAGATTGTTCTGATTGTAGTGGTAAGAATAGACAGCAGAAGGCAAAAGTGGAAGCAGGGAGACTTCTTAGGGGACTCTTACATAATCCAAGATCACCAGGCCTTTGCCAGTGCTGAAGGAATGAGTGAATCATACATCAGCTTGACTAGAGTGTGGGACGCTTAAAGTGAGTACTGGGGAATTAATATTGCAAATGTCTACTGGGGCCAGGTTAGAATGGGCTTTAAATGCCAGAGAAGATATTTGTACTTTGGGTTTCAGGTAATGGGGAGTCTCTGGAGGTTTTTGAGCAGGTGCCTGGGTCTTAGAGACTTCTTACTATTGGGTTAAAGAGAGGAGATATTAGAAAGAGAGAAATCAATAATGGGACTCCTGGGTCTCTAGTAATGCTGAGGACCTGAACCAATGCTGGACCTGTAGGACTATTACTCAGCAACTCTACAACTAGGGCTTTCAGCTAGCCTCATGCCAAAAGTATGAAATGTGCCTTGGCTTCCACAATAACAAGCAAATGTGTAGAGATTCACACATCTCAAAAATTCACTGGTCCATGAAGACCTGCCCCTTCTTGTGTCCCTCTGGGGAGACATAGTGACCTGCACAACCCATGTACCTTTGTCCCTGTCCCACCAGCGCCACCATGCTGTCTTGGACGAGCACAAAACCATTTAGTGTTCTGTCCCAGAGCCCTGTTTCTAGACCTCTGATTGAGAGGTCAGAAATGGTTTATATCTAGTTGGGGTTTTGGAAGAAGATTGTGCCATGGTGTGCTATAGCTAACTCATTGCTAGGAGAAAGAGCCTGGTAGGAGAGCCAGGTCACTGACAGTATGACCTGGAAGGCTGTGTCTCCCTCCCTGGCTCCCCCTTTCTTCTCTCTCTGCTTCATGGCTGCCATGACTGAGCAACTTTCCTCCAACATCCCTTCCACCATGCCTTCCTGTCTTGAAGCCGGGGCACTATGGACTAAAAACCAACCAAAACAAAACTCTCCTCTTTTAAGATGTGGGTGTCAGGTACTGTGACAAGAAAGTGACTAAGACATGATCTAAAGGCAATTCCATCCCCCTGGTATTCGATGGAGGAAAGGGGAAGAAGGCCTGGTTCTCATTAACAACTTAATAGGAAGAGTGGGATCAAGGGCAGTTGTAGGAAAAGCTTCCTTGATTCCCAGGCAGAGCCTTATATTCTGGACAGTGCAGGGTCAGATATGGTGAGGTCAGCTCAGAGGATGGAAGAATGAAGAGAGGAGAAAATCTGACCATTAACAGCATGGCTGAGCCTGCAAGCCTGCCTTACCTTTGCATTTCTGGCTGCAAAGGTAATAAATGTCTACACTGCCTATGTCACTGGGACAGAAGTTTATGACCTGCTGCTAACAGCATCTTGACTGCTGCCCTCAGATGCTGTGACCCAGAGGCCCCAAGACTTGGGAATGTTGATTCCCTTCCAACTCCAGTGTCAAGCTCAACAGCAACACCACCAATTCCCATTAACCAGGCATTTGCCATGTGAGAATGGACTCCTCATCTTTCACTTCTGGGAGGTGCCTTCAGCTGAGGTCACCATTCTCACCTCTCTCCGCCTGCACCTCCTACCCTGTGTGAAAGTGGAGAGGTGCTCTATATGAATGGTGAGTTTGGGAGACAAAAGGCAAGTCATCTTGACTCTGCCTCTTCTTTCCCTCCTAGAGACACGATTTCTGCTCCTCCATAAGTTGTGCCACCCACTGTGGTTGTCAGCTGTGCCCCAGACTAGGTGGTCAATTTGATTCCAAAATGGAATATTAGCAAGCCTGTTTGGCCAAAGCTTTAGATGTGCATTCTTCAGCCCGGTTATATCAGTAACAGAGTATTTCAATCCTCATCTGAGTCCAGCATCCCTCTGTTAATTAGTTCTAAACTCAGGAAAGAAAAAGAAAAGCTGTTCCTTCGTGTTTTTATATTAGTAGGACAAAGGTTACATTGCTATATAAAGGACAGTAGCTTGAATAAAAGTACATTTCTCTCACACACAGGTGAGCACTCTAGGTTGGCAACAGGTTCTGCTTCGCACTCATTTGGGGACCCTGCTTCTCCACAGTGCACCTCTGTCATTCCCAGCGTCAGTTTAACATGCATGATGGAGACCAGGCCATTGCCCCACACATATCCCATCCTCCAGGAAAAAAGGAGAGAACAAATGTCAGTCTGGAGTGGTATGTGTCACATCCACTTCCCTCCAAACCTGGCCTGTGCCCACAGCTGACTGCAAGGGCAGAGAAAATCTCTAGCAAGATGGCTGTACTCTTTAGATCTCTGATTTCTCTCGATGATTCACTGGCTTCAGGATGGACTGTCCTCCATATGACATTAGCCACATGATGCTGGCCTGGGATTGAACATCTGTGAGGAACATAATCATTCCTGGTCAGAGGAACTATTAGGAAGCAGCTCCTTCACTGCTGCCAGAGGTTTTTCCTAGCCATCCTAGGGGGTGAAGGTACCAAGGTTTATTCCCTAGTTGCTATAGTTGGGAGCAAGGTCTCAGCCTTATCTAGCATGCAGAAGGCACTTAGTAAGAATTGAAGTAATGAATGAATAAATGAACGAGTGGTGAGATGAAATCAATCCCCCTCGAAAGCTAATGTTGTCTTCTGTGGGTAATGCCATGGCACTGTTCCAAAGTGAACTGTTCTCGGCAGGAATATTCACAGGCATGGCCAGCAAAGAGCAGAACCCAGGTAGAAAGCATGGTGGAGAAGAAGCACTTAAAAAACAAGAGCAAAAATACCTTTGTTCTTTGTTCTCTTTGTTGTGAAGAGCCTTGCTGTAATAATGACACATTTCAATATCTGCAAGTTTTTTTTAAATGCCTTCTCTGAAGATTCATTGCTGCCTGATATGGGCTATTTCTCTGGATTCCTTCTCTGGGTATTTAGGTCATGAAGGACAAAGGTCTGTCCATGTTTCATGGTAAGGGTGCCTCTGTGCACATGGGGTGCCCGGAAAGAGCTGCTTCATCTTCTGCAAAGGCTGCAGCTCCGAAGGAGCCATTTCCATTAGGAGAACTAGCAATCTCTTGGCTATCCATGGAGGCCTCCAGTCCTCAATGGGGTCCAGCCAAGGTGCTCTTGCAGCATTTGGAGCTTCTCTAACAAGTTTCATGCTTCTGAGTCCCATCTTATAAGAGAGAGGCAGGTGACAATGCACCCTGTGAAATTGTTTTGAAGAAAAAAGATAAAAAGAGGTGTCAGGGAACAACCTTCCCTGACTCTTACTTGAGAACTACCTCCTTCTTTTGGTTCTCTCTTGTGCTACACAACCCTGCCTGTCATTCACCAGTCTACAAAATACTCACTCAGATCCCTTCAGAAGGACAAACCCACCTCCGAGCTGCCATGCAAAAAGCACAGGGAGAATGCTGCATTAGGAAGCCCCTGAGTCTGCCCTCTTGCCAGGATCCTTTAACACTTTAAAACTCTCCCCCTTACAAAAGGACAGGTAAGGCACTTGAGGAAGAAAGGATATTACCATGAAATTCTATCCTCCTGTGTACCGCCTTGAGTCTGAAGATCAAGCCCCAAGTACTACAAAGAGTTGCAGTGCATTTGGGGGATCCTTTCATCCAGCCCTGATTTGGAAAGAAGGAGGAAGGAGAGAGACAGAGAAGGACAAAACTAAGAAAGGGATTATTTCACACTGCCCCTGAAAGCTACCTTAGCCACAGAGGACAACTGGCTGGGCTCTCCCTCAGGGCAGGACTTTGTTGTAGCCTCCTCTGTCCCAGTTCTGGCAGTGGCAGTAAAGCACAGCCCTGGGCTTTGAGGTGCCCAGGAAGACTCAGAAAGTTCAGCCCTCTTTCTCCCCCAACACCCACTAGGCTGGGATTTCGAGAGCATAACAAACAAGTTGGAGAAATATCAAGCTGAAGACATGGAGGGCTGGAAGGAGCTGGCTAGGCTCTCCAACTAGTGTTCCTGCATGTTTTCTGCTTGTGTGCTATAAGTGTTGAATGCAGGCTGTCCGCCTACTAGGAAAGACCATAGTTGTAACATCAGAGAGCAAACATTTTGTACCTTACCAGAAATTTTCTTTTTAACACAATTCTTTAGGGAGAAGCAAAACTCTCCCTCTGAGAGGTCAGGGTATTGTGCTTAAAGCATGCTCCCATGTCCTTCTACTCTTCACCCAGCACAAACAGCCTTGGGTCTTGTTTGGATTTAAACTGTCAACTCAGGGTTTCTGGTTCTCCCCGCCCTCTAGAGTGGAGGCAAGGAACAGCATGATTCTCATCTAACTTCCCCCCAACCTGGACCCATGCCAGCAGCCCCACTCCAGATCCACAGGGGCCAACAGGCATAGCCTGGTAAGAAAGTCTAGGCCCTGATTCCCAGAAACTGGGCACACTGAATCACTCATGAAAAATATTTACAACCTGTGACCAGCCTAAACCCATTAAACCAGAATTTCTGGGAATGGGACCTGATCATCAAGGCCCCCAGGTATGCACAAGATATCTCCAAAGGACTTATTTTTGGCTATAGTCACCTGATCTCCAGCAACATAATCTAAGAAACTTGTCTAATACAATCTCTCAGCAACTGGACCATATGTTGCTGAGCAAATGTCTTCCATTCTGTAACTGCCCCTCCTAAACCCCATCCCCAGCAACAGTCTAGGCCCATGGGATCCTCAAGCATTGGACAGCCAATAATTGGGGATTGGAAACATTGACCTAAAACAATAATAAAACAATAATAATGTTAATAATGTGTCCTATGCTCTGTACCAGCCCTTAAGGAAAGTGCTTTTACATATATTATTAAATGCAATCTTCTAACAACCTTGTACATTATTCTTCCAATTTACCAATGAGAAACAATCTCAGACAAGTGTCAGAACTGACTGCCCAGGTCACACACAGTTATGAAATAAAAGCATCAGAAATCCAACCCAGCTCCACTAATTCCATAGCCTGAGCTTTTAACCACTGGGTCTCAAATTTTCCATATTTTCTTTGTTGATATCTTAATAATCTTAACCAATCCAGCTCTCCAAAAGCTAGTTTTCCAAAGAACAAGTTTGCCCAAAGTGAATTTGCAAACATATCAAGTCAATAAAAATTTTCAAGGACCATCTGAAAAGCTTGTAGACATTGTAGTGCATAGTTGGTTTCACATATTTTTGAGGATTTTCTCCCTGTGGCATGTTCAAAGATAAGTTTTGACATCTCCAGCCTGATGAGAGGAAGGGGTGGTCCTACCCTCTATACAGCAACAGCCTTCAACTCATGATGCTGACTCTACAGCACCTTGTGTCCCTTGCTCCCACTCACAAAGCTCTTGGCTATGGAGAAAGAGACTTTTTCTAAAGAGAATAATGGAGAGATCACAGCCCAATCTGCTATCTTAGATCCATAAGAAGATAATTCTCTGTCAGTTTGTGGTAAATTGGTCATTCTTCTAATTGATTTTCAGGGAACTGGTAAAATCTATCCAACTGAAACCTCTGTGTACTTTGGTGGCATCCTGTCCCTGCCTAAGACTTATCATGCTGCATTATAAACACTTCCTCTTAGAGCAGAATGTGCACCTCTTAAGGGCAGGGGCCCCCATTCACTTTTGTACTTCCAGCACATAACTTAATAGCTTAGTATATTAGTAATACAGTATGTTAGGGTAACCTTAAATTGAATCATTCAAACAAGAAAACTGCAGGTTGAGCTGAGGAGCTAGTTCAATGGGCTACCAGGACAACAGATACAAACCAGGACTGTCCTGAGTAATACGGATCATGGTCATTTTTCTGGTAGTAGATGTTGGTTGCATTAATAAATTCACTTGGCCCACTTCTTGATAATGATATCATTCTGGGTTCCTCTTGGTTGAGATAGTATTTCCTTGAGAAATCTTGGATGATATGAACAACTCTGCTGAATGTGGAAAAGTCTTGTACCCTGGCTATTGTCTGTATCCTGGCTCCACTGTAGGGCTAGTGACACAGAGCACCTGGCACTGAGAAAACTTTCCATAAATATCTGCTGATCTGAATTAATACAAATTGCTAAGTCATTCATATAGTTGAGGTCAAAGGACGGTATTATTTTTAAATTGTCTTCCCTCAAAAGATATGTTCAAGTGCTAACTCCCTATAACTGAATGTGACCTTATTTAGAAATAAGGTCTTGTGGATACAATCAAATTAAAATACAGTCTCACCCTAATCCAATGACTGGTATCCTTATATGAAGAGTGAAATGTGGACACAGACACAGGGGAGGATGGCATGTGAAAACAGCAGTAGAGGTTGAAATGATGTATCTACAAGGCAAAGAATGCCAGGATTGCAAGCAACCAGCAAAAATCAGAACAAGGAACAGATTCTCCCTTAGAGCTTGCAGTAGGAACCAACCCTACTCACATCTTCATTTTGAATTTCTGACCCCCAGAACTCAGAATGAATACATTTCTGTTGTCTTAAGCCATCTAGTTTATGGCAGTTTGTTATGGTAGTCCTGGAAAACTGATACAGATGACTCATTTTTTATTTTGAATGAGGATGAAAATGGAAGTCCAAATGCCATAGCCTGACATATGCCATCCTTCCTAATCTTACCCTAACCTACCTCTCTGCCCTCTTCTGTACTACCTTCTTCTGAGCACCATCTACTTTTGCTATTATATGGCCATCTCACCATTCTGTGTCCTTGCATGTGCTGTTCCCTCTGCACTTGTCTTCTGAGTCCTAGTTTAACAGCCAACTCTGCTAAATGCCTTCTCTCACTCTATCAGCAAGAAATAAGGGCTTGCTTCTTTGAAGTCCTTCACAAAGTTCTCTCTCTTCTAGTGTTCATTTCAATTATCTTCATTCTTGCCTATTTTTCCCTTTGAGTGCTACATCCTTCTAGAAGCTATGCTTTACTCCACTCTGAATCCATGGTGCCTAGCAGAGCTAGGAAGGAGTAGAGACATCATGAGAATTCAAATGACAGATCGGAGAAACGTGAACCTGGGAGCAGGGAGACTTCGGTAAGTAGAGTGTGCAAGTGATTAAATGGAAACTGAGACTAGAAAGGTAGGTTAAAGTCAATTTGTGAAAAGTGTAAGAAGTCATGAAGAGTTCAGACATTATTCTGCAGACTTCTAAGAGCCTGTAAAGAGTTGTCTATGAACTTCTCAGACATATGCTGACAGGCCACGCTTCTTACAATGGTGTAGAAGACAGGCCAATGTGGAAGATGTACAGGGGGCATGAAAGTCAGCCAGGAGGCCTTTGTCCTTCCAGGCACAAGGTGCCAAGTGAACAGACTAAGACAGAAGAAGTTCAGCAGAACTCAAGAGATGCCTTTGAGACAAAATCAGGAGTCTTCAGAGCCAAATTATTGGGCAAAATAGTGGAGAAAAAGGAGCAAGAAGGTCTGTGCAGTTGCCAGCTCATGAATGTGGGTAGGCAATAGTACCTTCCTTCATGAGAGGAGCGTATTTGGGGGCAGCACTGGAAGTGGCCAGGGTGACAATGAAGATTCCCAGGAGACCACTGTCTGTGCGGTTCTGGGGCTCAGGGTACATAGCAGACTGGAAATACAGCTGTGGGACATGTGGAGGCACCAGTAGTGATTCCCAAGGTTGAAGGAATGGATGAAATCCCAGAAGGAGAGTGTACACCACAAAGGGAGAAGTAGACCATTGAACAACCCCTGAGGAACACCAACAGCCCACACAATCTTCCCCATCCAGCCCTCACAGCCTTTTCTGATGATGAACTGGCAGAGTGTCCCCTGTGCTTCTGGAGCAGCCTGTCCTCGAAGTCCCTGGGCTGCCTCCAGAGCAGCTTTTCCATGAGATATAATTCTTTCAGCCTGCCATCTCTCAAAATTATTTTTCTGTTTGCTAGTAATATTCTGGCACAAAACTCTGGCTCATCAGCTCAGGTTTAATGTGATAAAAATCCATATTCACCTTGAACAGGCTATTTCAGATAACACATTTATTTGATCAGACTCCATTATGCCCTCAGCTCTGTGCCTGCCTACGTACAACAAAGAAGCCTCAGTCCAAGGTTTGGGAGACCATTGTTCAGGGTCCTTCAGTCCCTGGAACACAGTAACCACAAGAAGAGACATTAAAAATTAATGAATCTGCTGTACTCAGTGTCTTGCAGTCAAGGATATTTAAGTAGATAAAAGAGGGAAGGGGGAGAGGAGCGTGTTGTAGTGAATGGTTTTCTTTACAATTATTAGGTGAAAATAAAATGGTGAAGAAAGTGGGAGAAGACAACTAAGACAAAATAAAAGGCCTGCATTAAGAAGCAAGGCCAGCAGAAATGAGGACGTACAGACAAATGGAGTCTTTTTAGGCTTGTGTTGTGGGGGGGAAGCACAATAAGAATCTGGAGAACTATAAGGGAAGGAGCAGAATGTGTCCACCCAGGCAGCATTGGCCTAAAGCCTGGCCATCCCTGACTTGAATAATGAGGCTGTTGGACTACCCTGAGGCCAGCAGCAGAGACTTATGTAATAAAACAAAGCAAAAAAGTCTTTGGCTTACCTACCTTCCTCAAAGAAAAGATGAGGCTTCCTACATGTTGTAATTGTGACCACAGAGTAGTTTTGTGCAGCTGCTGTGCTCTGGTTACCACCAAAGGAAATGTGTTTCCTAATAAGAAGTGAATTAAAATGTTAGTAATCAAATAAAATTATCCCCACCCCAACTCCAAACACACAGGCATACTTGCTGAACTCTGAAATGGAACAAACCACTACTTGCTTTTAATGAACTACAAGATCAACTAGATTTTCCCCAAAACAGAGTACCTAGTGAACCAGAAACAAATCTACACATTTTCTATCACAAACCAAGAAAATCAGCAAGTTTTCCAAATCAAGTCTGAAATAAAAAGATTGTTTTGTTCATGCTGTGCTTCATAAAATATGCTATTGTACTATTTTAAGGAGATAACTAGAATTTTGTGGATTAAATCCCTATGGAGACCAGATATCCCTAGGAAGAGGAATTGGGTGTTATATTATCTGTGAAACATCCTGGCTTTTGGTAAATTGGATCCGTTGGATAGAGCTTGTGGAGCAGCTGAGACAAAATTAGAGTTCTGTTGGCTTCATGGGCAACTGGTCACTAGTTTGTTTGGGCCCATGAGTCAAAGGATCTTGGGAGAGACAAGTACTGTGCTTTCCTCCCCTGAATGGATGGATGATGTGAGTGTCCCTTTTTCCAAGCACATAATCCATCCCAAAGTTCAGAGCTGTTGAGCTCCCCAGAACAATGTGTTGTGACACTCACTGTTTATCAAAATCGCCCAGAAAAACTTTATGTATCTAGAGATGCTCAAACTTCACCCAGAGATTCAGATTCAATGATGCCTGGGGGTTGAGGGAGGCAGCCCTGGCATCTGTAGCTCATAAAAGCTCCCCAAGTGGTTCTAATGTACATCTAGGATGAGAGTCCTGCTTTCACCCTTCCTATCCCTTAGATGAGTCCTCTTCCTTTCATTCACATTTCTTCCTGGGCCAGTGAGTGTCATTAATATCCCCTCTTTCACCAAGTGCCTGCAGATGGTGCTAAGCCCAGTCACAGTGAAAGCAAAGAGAGCTGGTGGTTGTCTCTAAGTGAGGAGTGATGTAATCTGATTTGTATTTTAGGAAAGAAACCATGTAGGCAGGATGGCAGAAGGGTGGATGAGGGAAAGCCCAAGGCCACTGAGATCAGTTGGGCATTTGACCAGTACTGTCTATCAAGCCCATGAGAAAGGAGGGCCAGGACTGACAGATAGGGGAGGAAATCCAAAACCATGTCTGTAACTGAACTGGCAATTTTGGTGGCTGTGCATGGGATGGCAAGGATGAAAAGAAGGTAAGGGTATAATTTTAAGAGGGAGAAATAAAGTTAAGAGTGACACAAGTAACTAAAAATAAGACCAATTGATTTGGGGAGGGAGAAAGAGCATCCATCTGCCTGCAATACTTGTCTCCTTTTTGTATCCTGGGCCCTGGAAGGAATTGGACAGGTCACACAGAGCTGATATTAAGCCTGAACCATGGATTTGTATTGCAATAATTTGTATTTATGTCTAGACTCTCAGCAGCTGAAAGGTAGGGACTAGTATTATTCATCTGTTTTCAGTCTCAGCTCTAGACCAGTAAGCACATAATAGGCATACAACACAATTTTGGTAAAAAGATAACTGACATGATGCAATTGGCAACAGCCTCACTTGGAAATCTCTGTTATCAAGTGAGCCTTATGATAAAGAAGATTTCACCTAAAGAAGAGCCAACATTCCTTATTTACCTGGACTCCAAATGGCTCACATTCCCATGGTGATGCCAGCAGCCTTCCTGGGGAGAAAGTGTGAATGAGACAAGGTGTTTAGGCCTGAGGCATCGTGCTTTGGTTTCCAGGCTGGGCATCTGTCAACCAAGGCTGCTGTTCATTTTTCTGAATGTTGGAGAGGAGGGAAGTGGGTGGGGCCCTGAGCCCAGAACCTACGTGTGTCCTTGTCATGAGAACACTGAGATGGTGAAAAGACATAGAAGGGCTAAAAGTGAACTTGGCCAACAGAACCCAGGGAGCTGGAGGATATGCCACTTGGCTCAACAATAAAAACTCCCTTCAAATGAGAGCTACAGGAGAGCAATCACTTCCTAGAGCACAGGGAGACAGATTATATGTCTCTTTTTCAGAACTGCTATTCTTTGCTTTCAGGTCTCTCTGCAACACCTCTTTCTTTTCCTGAGGTCCCTAAAATGCCACAGTGCATATGTTTAATTAATCAGTCAATCACAGCTCTTAACCATTAGACATCTGCTAGGTGCCTATCACAAAGGAATCTGCCCACACTCAACCAAGGATAACACAAACCAGGACCTATCTGACCTCCAATGTGCCTCAGGCAGCATTTGACCTGATATTCCCTTCCCACCTGTCCCTACAGATGCTTTCTACATAGTTTGACCCTTCTTATACAAGAAATTGATCATGTCAGCTGTGGTTACATTTTTCAAATAAAATCTCCCTTTGTGCTTTTTTTTTTTAATTGAGAGCCATCTCCCCCTTCCCACCACCACCATCCCACTCCAATCCCTGCGGAGGACAGTGCCTCCTTGCCAATTAGAAGTAAGATATCCAGGCTTCTTTGTATGAAACACTGTGAAAGCTTCATTTTCACATTTTTCTTTGGCTGGAAGTGCTAACTTCCCATTTCAGGAGATAAAGGTGGGTTTTCCTTACCATGTCCGTGAAATTCAGTGTACATTTGTGATCTCTCTACCTGCCCTTCAGGTTTTTCTCTTGCATTTCTTATTTTCTTCCTATCAGAAGTCAGCAAAATTCTATGCCAGGCAGAGTCTATGGGAGCTGTTGCTGACAGCTTGGGAGGGCAGAAAGGAAAGGAAAAGAGAAAACAGGAGGAGATGGGAAATAAAGAAGAAACCAAAAGACAAAGGTCTCTGGAGACAAAGGGAACTGTCACAATGGCTTTGCAAACAACATTATTCCTGTTGTCTGTGGTGGGCTTTGTTTTCAATGTCCCGAACTTAGGCACCACCCTATTTATTCAGCTGTGCAAGCCTGATTCATCTTTAGCTTTGCCTGATACTTGTCTTAAGCATACTCTCTGCAAAGGCATCCATCATGGAAGTGAAGCTATGTTGCAAGAAAACATAACTAAAACACGGAGAAGAATTGAAGCTGTGAGACACAGAAAGAATTAACATATAAATATTCAGAACCTTGCCCTCTTGTCTGCCAGACCGAACTCTGGGCTTTGGCTATGTGCAAAACAAAAACTGTATGGTAGGGGGAATCTCAAAGCCTGGCTGGATTTGCCTCAGAAAGAGCAGAATATAGTTAGGTAAAGGAGCCAGGAGTGAGGGACTGTGGCCCCAGTGCTGGTTAGGAGAATGACTATGGGAAGAAAAGACTCTGCTGGGGGTCAGAGGAACTATTGAGGAGGAAGAAAAAGAGAATTTATGGAAGTTTTCTGTCCATTAGGACTATGCTCTGTCTTTGGTATTTGCTCAATAAACTGTGAGAAAGACTTAAGTAGTGGCCTGAATGACAGCTCATCTCTACACAAATTACAGATATGTCTAACACCATTGTAGACACTAAGTCTGAGAAAGAGCTGGCAAAGAAAATGGCATTGGTAGGAGAGGGATATTCAGAAAATAAATTGGGGAAAACATGATTCTCAGAATGCTATAAATAAGTCAAGCTTAGTTGGGAGTGTTGGCACATGTCTATAATCCCAGCACCTGAGAGGCTGAGGCACGAAATCACAAGTTCCAGCCTGGGCAACTTGCATCTCATTAACTTAGCAAGGCCTTGTTTCAAAAAACAATTTTTTAAAGGCTGGGGATAACACTCAGTGCAAAGACCCTTTATTTAAATCCCCAGAACCCCATCACCATCACCAAAATAAAGGACAAGCTCAATATTCTAACAGACTGTCCTCAAATACTAACCTCTGTGACTCAGAACAATGACAATCATGACACTCCATGATGCATACCCATGGCCCCCAGAATCCCAGATCTCCTCCCTATGAAACAGCCTCCTTGTCACTGAATATCAGCAATTTCCTCTGTGGCCTCAGCAACCAAGTTGCCCCTAGAGGCTGAGGTGGCAGTTGAGAGGCAGCACACAATGAGACAGAGCTCAACAGCTAGACAGGGTATCAACAGGACCCCATCAGAAGATGAAGGCCTCCTTTCATGTTCTCTTGGCAGTGTATCTGGATGCATCCACCATCTTGAGTGCTACAGGGAAGCATCAGAGAACACCCCTCTTACAGCAGATTGAAATTATTAACAAATTACCAATAGATGAGATGTCACTTGACAGCGAAGGAAGTGGTCAGTTCCCAAAAGTCATGATGCAGTATATTTGAGGGAAGAATTGTTGGGGAGTTAGTTGCTGGGGAAGTAGACAGGCAAAGCTCCCAGCCTTGATGCCATAGCTCCAGCCTCCTCGGTTCTCAAAGTTGGGTGCTGGGACTTTCTCTGTGCCTACTAGGTCAAAGAGCCTGCCACCCAGGCAGGGAGTCTAGGAAGCACCAGGCTGGTTGGAGAGATTGACCCAAAATGCACAGACTCCAACCTTCACCACACCCACCCCAGCCGGAAGCAAGAAAGCAGGAAGCAAGGGTTCTTCCAACCTATGAATATACTTTCATTATCATCAAAAGAGCCAGAGCAATAATTCCTAAAGATCTCATCCCCAAAAGCAGTCCAGAGAGGGCCTAATTTTCCCTGAGATCTTGGGTGAAGTCTTGGTACTCAGTATTTGAAATCACATAGACAACATGATTACTGTTAAAGCATGTGGAGGTGGGGGATATGTCTACATGAAAAATAAAATTTTTCTATTTTCCTAGTTTTCAGTCACAATCACTTGTAACTTTTATAATCAGAAAATATCTCTTTCAATTGTGAAAAGAATTCAAAGCCCTTGCTTTGCCCCTAATTACCCAAGGGGGATTAACCTCTCTAAGCCTTGGTTTTCTCATCTGTGAAATGAGAAGACTGTGTGTGTGACTTGCTTGCTAAGATCACATTCAGCACTAATACTCTGGAAATCTGTGAGAAATTTGATTATAAGTTATACTAATTTAGTCACAAGAGAGTATAATCCTTACAAATCTGTGAAGATCCCAATTATCTATATCTAACTTGACAGAAAAAAGTAAACTTTGGTTGGCATAGGGGGAAATTATTATATATACTAATTCTCTTTTCTCTTTTGGAGAGTTTAATGGTCCACTCACTTACTAGACATTGCTAAAGATCTATTATGTGATAGGAATTCTGCCAATCATTGTTATAACACTTAGAACAAATCTATAGTTTTGGTGTATTAGTAAGCACAACATTAGCTGCTATAACAGATAAACCACTGGCTGTACATGCTCGCGTGACATGAAATATTTGTATCTTACTTGCTTCAAGTCCAAAAATTGATATTTCTAATTGGGATGAAAGGATAGACCCTTCCAAGCAATAATAGAGGTGAAGTCTGCCCATCTTGTGTTTCCACTGTCTTCAAGGCATGGTTTAGTAAGTCATAGTTCTCAGCTACTTTTAATTTGTCAGCAGTTGAAGGAGGCATGGAAGTTTTTTTAAGTCCAGTATTGAAGTGGTCCTCTTCACTACCTCTCATATTCCATTGGTTATTCTCAGTCATATGAATATGTATGAGGAGTTTGGTGATCCACTGTCATCTTCCCCTAGATAGACTTTGTCACCTAAAATGAGGAAACTAAAAACTTAACCAGTAAGTGATGGCTCCACAATTTAAAACCATGACTTCTAACTTTAAAACAGATACCACAAGGGCCAGGGATTTAGCTCAGTGGCTTCACCACCTGCTGCACAAACGCAGACTCGAGTTCAATCCCTGGTACCAAAAAAAAAAAAAGGAGGTGAAGACAGACACCACATTCACATAAACAGTAAATAGATTGTGTATTAGTCAGCTTTCCTATCACTGGAGTAAAATAGCTGATATTCAAAGATAAATAATGAGAGGTTTATTTAGTTTATGGTTTCAGAAGGCTCAGTCCATGGTTAGCTAGCTCCAAAGTAGAAATGGCATGGTGGAAAAGCATACCAAAAGAAAGCTGTTCAACTCATGGCAGCCAGGAAGCAGGGAAATAAAGAGCCAGGGTAAGAGATATAGCCTCCAAAGACATGCCCACAATGGCCTACCTCGTCCAACTTAGTCTCACTTCCTAGCACATTCAGCTATGAAGTTATCAATGAATTAATCCATTCAATGTAGCACCCCATGATCCAGTCACCTTTTGAAAGCCCCACCTCTAAACACATGACCCTCTAGGTGGACATTTTAGATCCAAACAATAACAGACTATAATTTTGAAAGCAGTGATAGTTCTAAGGGAAGCAAGATGACACTCATTAGATAGGGAGACTAATGTTTCCTATTAGAGATTGGTGGATGGGAATCAGAGAAGTTAAGTAAACAGCTCAAGACCAACCAACAAGTCAATGGCTAAACTGGAACTCCAAGCCCAAAACTGTTTTCCTACTCTGCTAGGAGACTGCCCTAAGTTTCACCTTGAAGGATACTATGTGCTCCCTGGCCAGCAAGAGGAGACTGGCACTGCAGGTAGGGAAAGAACAGATATATAAATCTACAAGCAGGACAAAGCCTCCAGAGAAAGAGTGAATCACTTTATGGGATCAGTTTTCAGTTACTAAAGCCAGAAAACTGCCTATAGCCAACCTGAAAGCAAATTATGTCTGTGGAATATTATTTTCTTGGATATTCCAATTGTTTTACTGCCTGACACTTTCATTTTTGCATAAAATTGAAATTTATAGTTTTATAGTAATAAAATCCTTTCATTTGTACCATGTTCCACTAAACTCTTGCTAAGATATACTCTTTTATGTTAAAGCTATATACTTTGATTAAAGCAGTTACAGACCCATCTAGTTCCACATTCAAATAACCACCCTGATCAATTTTTATATTTCTTATTTTCCATTTTGATCCATTATCTCATTTCTCCATAATGGCTCTAAGGTAATTTGCAATCTCTGGCACTTTGCTCTATGTATAGGTGTTGACCTATATGTTTAATACTTGTGCAAATCAGCCTGACTTGATCTGTGTTATTCTTCATTACTTGCAACCTGATTAAAGTCATGAATCTCTGGAATATAACTATGTTTTCAAGATTGTCATCTAAATTATGTAAATAACTAGCACTGTAATTAGCTCTCTTCTTTGATGAGCTTCCGTTCAGGCTCAAGGTGTGTTGATCTATATTTATCGGTTCAAAGTGTGCTTCTTTCCCAGACAAGCATGCCTGTGCAGGAGGTGAGCCTCCTAGGAAAAGGACCCATCAGTGTCCTAACCAAGACTGGCCTGGCCCCCAGCCCTGCTTACTATGCTCAACTCACACATTCAACAGTCCTCCATCCAGAGAGATTCATGCAAAGGATTTGAACAGTTGAATCCCTACTTCTCCCAATTACTTCTCAGGATCCTAAGATGGAGCATCATTTTTCTTTTTCTACATTCTTTCTAACTCTGTCAGGGAAAACTTTTTAGATCCTCCTATAGAAACTCTGCCTATTTTTTACCTCTATTTGGAGATTAAAAAAAGCAACTCAGGGCCGGGGATTTAGCTCAGTGGTTTCACCACCTGCTGCACAAGCTCAAGGACCCGAGTTTGATCCCCCGTACCAAAAAAAAAGCAACTCAGCAATGTTCCCTCAGTTATCAGTGGATTTTCTTTCCATGGGAGAAGAAGTAGGGCTTCAACGCTGACCTTTGGAAGGGCACAGTCATTGGTACTATCCTCAGCAGAAGTCTTGTGGGATAAACACATTTTAGTTTGGGCTTGTGCTCTGGCTATGCCACTTATAAGCATAATAGCTTATCTCTTTAAGCACTAGGCCCTTCATTCAGATTACAGGCAATACCAGTTATCTTACAGAGTTGTCGTGAGAACTGAGGAGGGCCATGTATGTCAGGTCACCTGGCAGTTTTCCTCTGAGAAGCAGTGCTGTGCAATGGGTTCTTGCCCAGATTCTGGACCAGAATCCAACTTGCCCATTTAATTTCTCTGGTCCTAGTTTCTCTGTCTCTAAAATGGGCATAGTAATCACTCTCTTCTTATTGTTTTGCAAATTAAATCTGTTCACCTATCAGTCACCTAGGCACTCCATATTAGCTACACAGTATGATCAAAATATATGGTGAATGTTTAAGTTTTTTTTAAAATTTTATTATAGTAAAAAACACATTACCATTAATCTCCCTCAAAATACTCCCTCTTACTTCAAACACACTTACCTCATCATTTCTGCCACTTTCTGAATCAATTCTGGAAGTCCTTTTTCATGAGTGTCTTAGAAGGTATGATAAAAAATATAGTGAACGCTGCTGCCAAGTGCCAGTGAAAAAACAGGCTCATAAAAATACGACAGTGTGTCCTTATTCACCTTATTCACCAGATCTGGTGCAGTGTGACAGTTCTGGCTCTTCACTAAAGTCAAAATGACTACTAAAGATAATCATTTGGAATTGATTCGGGACATTGAGGCAACCATGACAGCACAACTAAAGATAGGAAAGAGGACTTCCAGAACTGCTTGAAAAACTGACAAGAGCAATGGGATAACTGTGTTCAATGAGAAGGCGAGTATTTTGAGGGGTGTTAATGGTAATGCATCTTTTAATGTGTAATAAAGTTTTAAAAATTTAAACATTACCATAGTTTTTGGTCACAACTCATATTTTCATCTGTTCCAAAGCAGACAAATGGTAGAGAGTGAGGAGAATTAACTTCCTCCCCTTTTTCTTTCCTTCTCACAGAGGCCTCAGGGATGGATCCCAGGGACTTCCACCACCTCACCATTGTTGGAGTGTTGCATGTTGAAAGTAGCTCCACAACTAGGACAAGCCCCTTGCTATGGCACTTCACAAACACAACCACAGACTTTGTTTTTTTAATGCTTTTATCAGGAACTAACATTCCTGTTTGTTTTTTCCTATTGAACTTGATTCTTGTAGCTAGGCATTTGTGTGTTCTCATCTTGATTTTTCCACCTTTGTGCATCACCCCAGTGATCTCATCTCAAAGATCCTCAGTTTTGACTTCCCAAGACACCGACTGACCACTGACCTACCTGGCTGTTATGGTTTATATCTAGATGTCCCCTCAAACCTCATGCATTCATAGGTGGGGCTTTGGGGAGGGAGGTGATTGGATCATTGGGGCATGATACTCCCGTTGAAAGGTGAAGCCTGGTTGGAGGAGGTGGGTCAATGGGGCATGGCCTGGAAGAGTCTATGTCTCTTCCTCCTCTCTTGATCTCCCTCTGCTTCCTGCCATCATGCCATAAGCTGTTTCTCCTCTGCCATGCCACCCAGGCTAGGAGCCAGCCAACAATGGACTGAAACCTCTACACACTGTGAGCCAAAATAAACTCTCCTCCTTTAATTTGTGGATGCTAGGTATTTTGTCCCAGCAAGGAGAAAAGTAACAAGACACTGGCTTATCTCCTTGTGTGCTGTTCCTTGTTTGATTGTTTGCTTGTTTGTTCTCCACAAAACACCCTTTGAGGCCCAGATCAAATTAGCCAAGGACCCATGCTGGCTCCTGTGGCTGGCCTGAATGCATGATGAGAAGCTACAGGGCATGATCAGAAGAATCTGCTTCACAAATCTCTTTGCCTAGGAGCTACAATGGGCTTCACAACCAGGGAATGTGTCTAGGAAAGGAATAGTCATGAACTGGATTTTCAAGCAGGTTTTAAAACACCTAAGGGGGTAAGAAGCTAATGGGTCAAAGGAAGGGACCCTGCCCACATTAGGAAGGTTTGCAAGCCAAATATCTCACATTTGAGATTGGAGTCTGTAAGTCCACAGAAACAGAAAGTAGATGACTGGCTGCTGGGGACTGAAAGGACGTGGTAATGGAGTGTGACAGTACGTGGGCATGGAGTTTCTTTTGGGAGTAATGAAAATGTTCTGAAATTAAGTAGTGGTAATGGCTGCACAATTCTGTGGCTATTCTAAAAACCACTGAATCGTGCGATTTAAAAGAATGAATTTTATGGTAAGTGAATTATATCTTAATGAAGACTTTTTAAAAAATAGGAAGAATGGATTCTTAATATGATCCCACCACAGAAAAGTCTCCCTGTTCCACAAACTGTGAGGATAAGCACAAAATAAATTGATAATAACATTTTCATCTAGCTCAGTGTTTCTCAGCCAGATGTAGTTTTGCCCCAGAGGACATTTGGCAGTGCCTAAGATGTCTGTGGATGTCATGACTTGGGAGTTACCCAGTTAGGGGAAGCTGTAACTCTAACAGGTAGAGCCCAGGGATGTTGCTAGCATTCTGCAATGTACCGAATGGTCCTCCACAGCAAAGAAGCCTCTAGCCCATTATGCAAGTAGCTCTAAGGTTGAAACCCCAGATCTTGCCAAAACTTCTCTTATCTCTTGTTTAATACAAGTTGATTTTTTAAAGACTCAAATATGAATATATAAAACAAAAGTTCTCTCTCCTAAGTATTTTTCCCTAATAGATAATTGAAGCAATGACATCCTAGTTTCAATTTATTCCAAATTCACAAGGAAAATAAGCTTTTTGCATAATTTCCCAATTTATTCCTCTTCTGCAAGAAAAACTAGGTAAATTCTTTTACAGAAATACAGTACTTTCAGTAAATTTAAAAGTTTGTGCATACAATTTGATTATTTTCCACATTGCCTATGTATTCCTCAGAGGGAGAAAAGATTTATTTAACTGAACAAAAATAATATTGCCTTCTCTTTAAGATGAAACTTAGAAGAAATATCTTCTTAGAAAAACAACTGTGTGTTTATTGTTAAGAGTGATTAGAACTTAGTGGCACTTGGTGGAGATCAAGGAGCAAGAAGAGCTCTCAGTTAAACTAAGTTTTATTCTTAACTCTGCCTTTACCATTTAGTGACCTTGGGCAGGTCACTGTTCTCTCTAAATATCGGTTTCCTCTCATAAAAACAAGATGTTAATAACTACCATTCAGGGTTGTTAGGAGAATCCAGTGGGATGATAAATGTGTAGCCCTGAGCAGGTGCAAAATGACATTCCCCTTCATTCCCAGTAGCTCTTGCCATGAATGACTAACATATACTCCCAACCCCTCACCCGCACATAACGAACAGTCTCAGGACCCAGGCCTGTACTACTTACGGGGCAGTAGTGGTAGTTTCTAGAAATTACACTAAGGAAATGGGTTTACCTATGTCCTTCCTCCTGAGGTGGCTCTGTCCATTACCAGGCCTGCAGCAAGGGTGGTGGGTGACAGTTCCTGTCATCTCTCAAACCTGGTATTTTGGGATGTTGCAACAGCCATCTCCTTCTCTGTGGTCAGGCAGGTTCCTGGGGCTTCCCTGAGAAGGGGATGACACAGATGCCCTGCTACCTACTCCATATCTGCTCTCAAGTCATAAGTCCTTGCCTCAGAATCCTGGTCAGCTGGGAAATGCTTCAGTAAGGATGACACTAATGCTTACTGAACACCTGCCAAGTGACAGCACCATGCTAGCAACTTCACATACATTGCCTCATTTCATACTTTGCAGTATTGTGCTCCTAATCATAAGAACAGAGCTCTAGAGGTAGCTTACTTCTGTGCCAGGCAGTGCTCAGCACTTCACATGTACTGTATGTAATGTATGAAGATGGTACTAACATCATACCTACTTTGCAGGTGAAAAAATCAAGTGTTTTAAAGATATGTGCTCTAAGACACAAGAGAATTCAGGACTTGCACCTTGTGTATCAAGGGATTTTGTACCTCGTAGGAGCTGACGCTTTCCTCAGAAGGCAGCATCTTGCTTTCCTCACTCTGACCCTGTCTTGGTCCATTCTCTGCCTCTACAACAAAATATCACAGACTGGGCCAGGGATTTAGCTCAGTGGTGCTGCCACCTGCCTTGCAAGCACAAGGTCCTGAGCTCAATCCCCAGTACCAAAAACAAACAAACAAAAATCACAGACTAGGTAATTTATAAAAAACACAAGTTTATTTACCTCACTGTTCTTCAAGTCCAAGAGTACGGCACTGGCATCTAGTGAAGGCTTGTTTTCCATCATAACTGGCAGAAGCAAGAATGCATGGGACAAAGATCAAGATGGACCCAAACTCACTTTTGTACAAAGCCAGTATCTTGATGACTAATCTACTTCCCACAATTATGAAATTAATCTATTTATGAAGACAGGGCCATTATCTACCATTAGGCCCCCACCTTTCAAACTTGTTGCATTGGGGATTATGTTTCCAGCACACTGGGGAGCACATTCAAACAATAGCACCCACCTTACCTTAATGTGACTCCATTCTGTTTAACCTCGTTTAGCTTGGGTTAGCAAATTTGGAGCACTGTCCAAAGTCTAATGTTTCAAGACCAAGTCCACCTGCCTTCGGTTCTAATGTAGAATGCCTAGAGAGTCAAGAGAAGGTTCTTTCACCATTGTGATTGTTAATTGTGATATGGCAACTTAAGTAAGAACTGCCTAGCAGATTAGTAAAGCTCAGGTTGTTCCTGTGGATGATTGACATATAGGATGCAAACTGAGGAGGGAAGATGTGGATGGCACCAACCAATAGGCTATAGTCTGAAAAGAATAAAAGGGGGAAGAAGCAGGAAGTCTATCTCTTTTTCTACAATCTTCCCCCATTTACCATCGAAACTAATCTCCAGTTCCTTCAGGCTTCCAAGGAGAACTCGCTTTCTGACACAGGCTCACATTAGTGATTCTGCAGTGAGTTTCCAGGCCTTTGACCTTTGACTGTTCCTGGATGCCCTGACTTTCCAGTGCACAGACAGCCACTTTGGATTCTTCCATTCTTATTCTGCAGACAGCCACTGGACTCCTCTCCTTCTGATCCTGTAACAAATCCCTACCTAACAAATCCCTTGACAGTCTTACATACATATATTTAATGTGGAAGCTGTTCCTCTAGTGAACCTTAACTAATATACCCATTCACCCAAACTGACTGAAACCTCAAAAGCATACAGTACTTTCAAAATTGGATAATACTAGGACATCACTCTTCAAAGGACTTTCAATTTAAAAATGAGACAGTTGCTAAGGATATAGCTCAGTAATAAAATGCTTGTCTAGTATGTGCAAGGCCTTGAATTTGATTCCTGGTACCACAAAATAAATGAATGAATATTTTAAATGGAGCAGTCTTACTAGTTTTCCATTCCTCTTTGCCCTATAGAGTCTTTCATGGCCCAGTCCAGCTCCCGGGGAGAGGGGTCCCACAGTGCCTTTCTGTACCTATCACGACTAATCACCACCCTCTTTGAGAATCCTGGCCCAGACCCCAGGATTCCACAATGATCTGGCTCTCTTCCTTCCCAGGAAGTCATATCCTTGGGACATCCTAGATTCCATATGGCACCTCTACACGAGAACAAACCTCACTTCCCAGTGCTAAGATGTAATCAGTTCCCATATTCAATATAGTCCAGACTCTGAACCCAGAAATGACCACTGTGAAAATGGAACTAAAGTGATGGAATGTCCCAATCAGCCTAGTATTTCAACATGTCACAGAAGTAAAAAGACGCAAAAAGGAGGATATATCACTGATGAATCATCCATCAGGGATCCACCTCAAATGACACTTTCCCTTTGTTCAGAATGCCTTTTTCTGTTTTCTCCCACCTTCATCTCACTTATCCTCAAGTGATGCAGCTCAAATGCTCCCACCTCTGGAGAAAATTTCCCTTGAACCCACTAAATGAATTTCTCTCCCTTCCAGATTCCCACCCCACTTTTTTCCTCACAGTGCTAGGAACTGAACCCAGGGCCTTCACACTGAGCTATATCTCCAATTTTTTTTGCTATTTTGAGACAGAGTCTCACTAAGTCACTGAGTTTCTCAGGCTGGGCTTGAAATTGCAGTCCTCCTGCCTCAGTCTCCCTGAGTGCTAGGATTACAGGCATGTGCCACAATGTTTGGCTTCCCATAGCACTTCATACCTATGGCAACTCCAGCACTTACTGGGCTCGAAATGGCCTGCTGTCTTCCTCCACCACACTGGGCAGAGGACAGACACCTTGTTTCCTCATGGGTAGCATCCACTGAAAACCTTGGTGAGAGAAGGGGAGCACAGGGAAAAGGAGAAGAAAGGAGAAATATGAGGGACAAAGGAAAATGTGGAATCCAGTACAGGGCAGTGTACATGTGTTAACGTCTTCCAGAAAGAACAGTTGGTAATATAAAAATTACATTCATTTCCTAGGATTCCACAAGTTACTATGAACTTGTTAGCTTAGACAACTCAAGTTTATTATCCCCAGGTCTAGAGGCCAGAACTCCAAAATCAAGTTATTGGAAGGATCACACTCTCTCCAAAGGTTCTAGAGGAGAACCACTCCTGTCTCTTCCAGCTACTAGTGGCTCCTGGCATTCCCAGGCAGTGGCTGCACAACTCCAGCTTCTGCCTCCGTCTCCACATGGCTTCCTTCCCTGTATGTATCCAATCTTCCTCTCCTCTCATAAGGACACCAGTCATTGGATTCAGGCTTCACTCTAAATCCATGGTGATCTCATCTCCAGATCTTGACCTGATGACATCTGCAAAGGCTCTATTTCCCAAATAAGGTCAGACTTACAGGTACTAGAAGGTAGGATATGCACATATCTTTTTGAAGGATATAATTCAACCTGGTGCTGACATGATCCCCACATCCTCAGCAGCTCTCCCACCATTACCTGAGTGTTCCCAGGGGAAGCCACTCTCCTTCCAGGCATCCTAGCCTTTGCACTTCACAGCACACGTGGACATGACATCTCAACAAGAATGACATCTCACAAATCCGAAGGTGGAAGAAGGTTCACAAACAACATTTTATTCTCCATTTCCTCCTCCTCCATCATCCATCCTACCAGAAGTCCTTGTACTTCCATCTTGGCTTCTGAATGGCTAGAAATAAGCCAGGCTGTCACCACTTTGGTTTGTGAATTACCAGAAGGCCCAAGAGCTCCTCTTTTCTCCGTAAACTATCTCTGGCCAAAGAGGCATGGATCTTACCTTTGTAACTGCAGGTCCAAGTGTCAATTTTGCAGTTCTTTATCTTCTTCTATTACTCCAGAGAGTTCCTTATCACCTGCAGGCTATACTCAGGGCCATACAGAAGATTTGTGCTTTGACTTTTCCACTTGTGTTTGTCTGGGGACAGGGTTGTGACTCCACAGTTGTACGGATTTTTTTCTCTAAGGTCTTAAGAAGAGAAATGTAGGATTTTTCCTCCTATAGAACAGTTGTACTAGCCCCATTGTGGGATTCTGGTGGAGGCCTTTCCTAGATAGAATTCACATCACATCTCTATTTTGTATTCTGACAGCAATTGGAGCATAATCTGTCCTTCCTGAAACTCCCTAATCAACTAACTTGGCCAAGTTCTTCCTAAACAAGCCCTGAACAGCTTTCCAGTTCTTTTTCCACAAGAAATGCCAAATTAGCTGCTTTGTGGTTTGCTGGTGAGCCCTGAGACCTTTGGTTCATTATTAGGCACTGCCTGGTCTACAGGGAGAACTTCCCCGAATATCTAAAACTGTCTATTGTTGAAGTTCTTTTTGTTTCATTTCTGTGCCTGTTTCTGTTGGTGATCTTCAGCATGGGTTGTGTGCCCAAACCCTACCAAAGTGGGGGAGGGAGGATACATGAATAAGATGATTATAGCAAAAGAATCAAATTTATTTAAAATACCCATATTTCTTTTCAGATTTAATCACTCATTCTTTCATCTGTGCAAGTTGGCTGATCATAAAGATAACCAGTCAAAATTTTCCAGGGATATATTCTCAAACATGCTGCATAATGTATGTGGCTCAGCTTTTCATATTCGAATGGGAAGATAATTTTTGTAAAAGCAATTTTTTGCAAAGGATACTCACACTCTCATTTATACAGCTGGGGAGGTTTTTTTGGTGAGTAGAATCTGTCTTCTCTTGCTGGTTCCGCTCTCAGTGTGGATCTGGACAACCCTGAGGACTCCACAGGGCTCATTTGAGGCTTCAAAGACAGGAACCATTTAAATTCACAGCCTCCGCAAGAGTTAGATATAAGGAATTATGATGATGCTGACATTTGCCCCTTCATTCAGCTGTGAGTCAGAACACAAACTACCAAAATGCCAAAATTTTCAAGGAATGAAATTAATGTTCTCATCAGGATTATTATGGGCCATGTATTTGCTTGTGCCCCATGACCCTTCCGGAGTGACTATGTAATCTATCATCCAAATGGGGACACTTCTGAGAGTGAAAGGGGCTACACTTTTAATCATTTTCAGGAAAACAAAAATTTGCAGGATCACCCCAAGTACACTGTGAAGTATAATGCATCTATCCAACACTGTCCACCCTCCCACCCCAACATCTGTCTTTCCTCCTCTAGGTCTCCATCTCATCCCCACCTTACCCTTGAATTCTAGTCCTTCGTGCCCTCAGTGACCTTGTAGATAGCAGTAGTTATGAGTTAGCTGGTGGGGGCAGTGACTGGATGTTGGTGGCTACCATCTCTGTAGCATCTCTTCTCCATCCCTCACTCTGATTCTGCCATTGTCACTATGAGACAACATGGAGATGGCTAAGTATGGGCCTCAACAGGCCCCTGAATGGATTTGGGGGAACTTTTCTCCATCCTTGAACTACTCCTCAAGCACCAATACCTGCCTCATTGCATGATACCCATCTCATCCCCAGCAGCTCCCTTCAGCCCTTTTGTACTTAGATTTCTACCCAGCAAACAGCATTTAACAACTCTCCTGCTTAACTAACGTTTAATCTTGATGACAGATAGAGATTTAGGATTATAGCTTTGGAAGAACCCCTGAGAACTTGGCTGCTCTATGCACTAATGCTAAAGGAAGTTGTTTTATCACATAGGAATAAAATGTTAGAATTTGTCTAGAGATGGAGCTTTCAAAAACCAATAAACCTAGTTTCACGTTTGCCAACATGAGTAGCCAGAAATTCCTTATGTTTAACAATCACTGCTGTTTAGGACTTATTTCCTCTTGTATGTCAATGTGGAGCATTCTCCATAGAGTGATCTATTCTCTGCTCTGTACTTTCTAATATTTTAATCCTTTGTCTCATTCCATGATGATTCAGGAAAGATAGATTTCCTGCCTATTATTTCTAGATCCTGAAAAGTTAACTTTTATAATAACATTATTATTTATAGTTTTACTTAGGTTGGGACACCAAAATGTTAGCTTGGTTCACTTGACCATTTATTACTCTCACCACTTGTTTCTAAATATGGATTTCCCATCTAGAGAGTTGAAGGCTGCTGTATACTAGAGATGAGGTTTCCACTTGGTCTTTGGCTTCTAACCCCGCCTGTGGTTCATCAAGGATATTTCGATTCATTATTATGTCTTTCTGCCTTAATTAGACCAATTCATAAGAAATCCATCACAAAGTTAGTTACAGATGCGAAAGATCTATGAGGAACCTCGTCTGGGAAGACACAAATGTCTTGCAATTACTGCATACTCAATGCATTTATTGACTTGAATTCATTTTAAGCCCATGTTTTTTATAAAAAATGTTCAGTCATGTTTGCAATGTCTCCAGTGAAGAATTCTCTGTCACTTACCCTGGAGAGAGGGCAGGACATATTTCATCATTAGGAAGGTTTTGCTTATGGGCCAGAATTATGATATATGTGGCCAGAGCATTCAGCTGGGGCTTGACATCAGCTCTATGGCCTTAAAAAATTCACTTTACCTCTTTGGGCTTGGTGTCCTCATTCATAAAACATGGACCATAAAATAGAAGTATATTTTAATCTCTCAGGTCATAAATTCCATTGCTTTATCCCTCTTCTCATGCAAGCAGTGCATTTAAAAGTTTTAAAAAATATTGTTCATTGCCTGCCTCACAAGCACAAGGTCCTGGTTCAATCCCTGGTACCAAAAAAAAGGTGTTCATGTGAAACATTTTAAACGTACAGAAAATTATGAACAATACCATAACTATTTACTATCCACCAATATTTAACACATTTTAAAATTTTGTCATTTTTCCTTGAAATCTTATCTTTCTTAGAAAAAAAGATAAAGCAACCCAAATGAATTTAAAGCCTTGCTTGAAGTCTTCTCTGATCCCTCTCAACTCTAGCTTCGCAGAGCTTACCACTGTCATGAGACCAGTATGCTTTTCATTTCCACTCTTGTTTTTATACTTTCATAATATATACAGATATTCACACAGTATAGTTAGTATTTTGTGTGCATATTTTAAACTTTTATATTAGTGATGTCATAGCTTAAACTCTTAAATCCTCTTTCTTCTCGTTTTAGCTTCTGAGAGATTTAGGATAAACATTATTATTGAATCGGCCTGTTACATTTCTGTTAACAGTTGATCTCATATAACAAATCCCTTATCCTATTAATCATTATTGTTTTTCTCCTGGGAGTTTATTTTGATTTATTCAACTTCAGTGAACTCTTTGCTCTTCCTTGTCACAATTTAAAAGTGTGCATTCATGAAAGGGAATGAAAATTCTCATTCTAAATTTTATAATTTCAGTATTAAATGAGAAGAACAATGATAGATAATGATACTATTTTGTAGTGCAGTTTATCTAAAGAATCATTAACAGCCTCTAGTTCACTTATCCTATGGAGAAACAATTTTCACGGGATGTAAAATAAAGAATGATGGCTTTGTTTCACTTATACCCATGTCCTTTGGGAAGGCTCCAAGAAAGCCTTGCTAAACGCTTGGATGGATGGGTAAATTTCTCATACTTATTCATCAACATTGTCTCTCTTACAAGGTAAGCATCAGGGAACCCTTTGTCTTGTTGAGGTCCATAGAAAATACCAGCATGTAATAAAAGTTCTATAATAATAGTGATGACAGTCACTATTCTGGATGCAAAGTACTGGGAAAGAAGGAATGAGACAAATCAAAGCAGATGTTAACCTTTATTTGGACCTAAATCACATACCCTGTAATTATCAGACCAAAAGAAAATTAGAGTCAGCATTATTAAATCCCCTTCAGCTAAAAATGGGTGAGAATGATAATGACCACTTACTTTTGATCATCTCACATTAATATCAGAGTACAAAGCAATATTCCAGCATCTGGTCAAAATTGTAACTTTCCACATTTTATAAATATCACTGCTGTGGTAGTACTGAGAGTCTGAGCTACTTAATAAGATTATGTAAGTCAAGACAAGATTTAAACTCTGATGGAAAGAGTAATATTTATCACTCAAAGATCTTCCTGTTAGGCAACAGGAAGCACCTCCAAAGCCAATGAAGTGCCATGCATGTGAAATAATGAACAAATTAATTTCCCATTTGGGGAACATCTGCCAGGTTGGCAGCTATGTACCCAGGGAAATGGTCTTTTTTAAGGTCCTAAGAGACCAGAGACTTGTGAGAAAACTCAGACTAGTATCCAGTGGAGTGTGTCAGACAAAACTTCTAGTTGTGTTGTTAAACTATGCAACATCCTGCATGTGAGACTCTAAAATCAAAATTCAAAAAGAAAAGCTTCTTTGAACACCTCTTGCTTACTAAGAGGGTATGACAAAATGCCTGGGGAAATCAGAGATGATGAAGAGAATTTCTTAAGCATGAAAAAAACAATCTTTGCACATGAGACACTTGCTGATTCTTCAGAAAATAGCAAAAGAAAGTCCAGCATCAAATGCAGACCTTGGTATATTTCCCCCCAAATTTCCCATGTTCCCATCATTAATTACTGCAAAGAACAAGCATTTCACACTACTCTTAACTGCTAGAAAAAAACTATTGCTTAAAATGTTTAAATATTATATAGATTTAATCTCTTTATGCCCTCACTATAGTAATGGTTAACTGAGTTGTTCCCTCAGATAAATCAATGTGCCTGGTACTTTAAATGCATTTTCCCATATCATCATCATCATAATAAACTGCATACCATAGCATGGGGGAATATGAGTAAATAACCCAATGCAAATTGACCCAAGCAAAAAGAGAACAAAGGAAAAAGACAACATAACCAAAAACCCAGGGGTGGCTTTAGGCATAGCTTGATGCTGGGTTCAGTGTCAGGATCCATTTTCTTCTCTCTTCCTGCCCTAGCTCTGCTTTCTCAGGTTCACCTCTTTTGTCCTTTCACCTCATACCTCATACCTCATAATTTCAAGATATGGCAACCGGTAGCACCAATCCTCATTTCCAGTCAAAATTAAGTCCAGTGGAGAAAGTTCTGCCCCTGTTAGAGCATTCTCAGCAAGTCTCTGGTTCTGAGTGGGTCTCACTGAGGCCTCAGAGAGAGCCATTTTCTTAGGCCCAGGCCCCATGATGAATCTCTGAGTGGCAAAGTGAGTTCCATTCAGAGAAAATGGCGGCTCCTAGAAGGAAATTAAAGGAGAAGGAGAAGTGGATGCTGTACAAACTTTTATTTTTTATTTTTTTGTTTGTTTGTTTTTGATTTTGGTGGTGGTTTTTTGATACCAGGTATCTAACTCGGGTCCTTGTGCTTGCACAGCAGGCAGCAAAACCACTGAGGTGAATCCCTGGCCCCTAAACTTTTAAAGATAGAGGAGAGGGCCAGCGATTTAGCACAGTGATTCTGCCGCCTTCCCCACAAGTGCAAGGACCCGAGTTCAATCCCCAGTACCAAAAAAAAAAAAAAAAAAGAGGAGAGAGGCTGAATATATTCTAGATGAGGGAACTAGCATGATCCAAAAGTATAGAGGAAAATAAATATGATTTCTATATAAAGACGTAGAGTTTATTACATTATCAGAGTACAGTGGCCTCTCTATGTGTGGGGAATTGGTTTCAAGACTAACAGTACCAAAATCCAAGTATGCTCAAGTCCCTTACATGAAATGCTGCATACACATAACCTACACACATCTCCTGTATGCTATAAACCATCTCCAGATTATTTATAACACCTAATGCAATGTAAATGCTATGTAAATAATTATTTTACTATGTTGTTTAGGAAATAGTGACAAGGAATAAAGTCTGTGCATGTTCAGTACAGACACAATATTTCCCACATATTTTTGATCCATAGTTGGTTGAATAAGTGGACATGGAACCCGTGGATTATAAGGGCCAACTGAATTGTGATTGATCAGTGGAAGGCAGCACTAGCAAAGCAGGATACATGAAAAATAAAGAAGGTCTTAAATCAGACTTGTAGTTTACACTACATCAGTAGGCTAGAGGGTCATTGTATAGACTTGGAGAAATAAAGTGAAAGATAATTGTGAGAAGATGGGCTTTCGGGAACACTAGAGTGTTGGTGTAGAGATGTGAATCATTTAGCCCTTAATGCCCCACTTCTGAAGTCTCAGCCTTATTGATGCCAAGCTTGGCTTGAGAGCAAGGAAAATCTAGAGATGTCTATAAATATTGCCTTAAATGAAAGCTTATCGATTATTATTTTGAGTTTTCCTGAAATATCAATATAATCATTGGGATTAAAGGACAGGATCTTAGCAAAAAATGTGCTTTCATGATTGGGAGAGACCCAGACAGTATTGCAGGCAACTCCAACCCCCATTAAGTATTTGGAGGCTAAAAGAATCTACCCTGGGACCTGTTCTATGTGTTCCCCCTGCATGGCCTTACTGACTAGAATACAATTTTACACCTTTGGCTATTTAAAGAACTTCACAGGGTTTTACAGAGGAAGGTGGAGTAGGGTAGTCTGTGGCAGGGAGTCTGTATGCACAGATGAGGAGGGTCCTTCTGCTGATCTACACATCTCAACAGCACAGTTGTGTCAGAATTGGGGATAACAGAAAGACTCTCCTATTACTGTTGTGTCAGAATTGGGGATAGCAGAAAGACTCTCCTATTACTCCTATTATTGCTTCAGAATGATGTCAAGGCAATATGAGCTAAAAAAAAAAAAAAAATCCTGCATACAAACTGAATGGTCCTTAACCATGAAATTTCTAAGAGATGAATGGAGGGAGGGTCATGTCAATGTAATTAATTGACTATTTCTTTACCTGCAACAGGTCAGCCTCAGTGGCTAATTTTATAAGTCATCTTCAAGATTAGATGTCTCAGAATATAATTCTCTAGTTTCTCCTATGTGTGTGAGTTACAGTATTCGGGCATTGAAGATCACCAAAAGAAAGGGAGGATTGGGAACCAGAAAGGTATTGTTGCCTTTGTCATCTGGGACAGTAACATGGAGGAGCCCCATAAGTCCTGAGAAAGCAGAAAGCAAGCTGGAAAGCCTGATGTTTTGGAAATATGAAGGCACAAGCATACAACTGAGAGGTGCTTAACTGCTTACTTAACTGCTACCGTAGAAGGGGTAACAAAACAAGGGGAGGTTAAGTAGATTCAAAAGATTTTAAATACCAACATAAAGTCATTTTCTGATTTTTGCCAAGGAGAACACTGATTCTGATTTGAAATTTTTAACTGTAATTCTGTCTCTAAAAGTGCGTGCAAAATAGTCCCCCTAATGTGCAAATCAGATCTTAAGGCAGATTTAGAAAAATGTCCTGAGAACAAGTTGGGTTCAATTTTGTGTTCTGAAGTTTCATGTTAATAAGAATATATATTTCTGTAAGTAAAAAAGGTAAATAATTGCTCTCTGAAACTTTTACTTAGAATAAATGTAAAGTGTACCCTGACACAATAGGGAATTTCAATGTCTGGGATAACTGTAGGAAAAGGAAGAGTATGAAGCACCATTTTCAGGATGTTCATAGTTTCCAAGAACACTGAGTTAAAATGATCTCAGGACAATTCAGCTAAAGCATTAAGTAACTGCTATTTTCTAGACATGATTTTGTTTGGGGTGCAAATGATCATGCTGGAGCAGATCCAATACAGATAAGGGGAACACTGGCAATGTGCCCAGCATCTCCAAAGCTAGAAATCTTAGAAAAACAAGTGTTTTTCCTTTCTTTTGGGTCACCTTAGGATCTTGGATTGAGGCCACATTCTCTTTTTTATCTGAGGCTTCTGTGCTAAGGGGAGTTATTAGACAGCTGCACCTCCCTACTTTCCTCAGTACAATATGAGAAAATGCTGTGGAAGATGAATAGAGTAGAAGCTGGGGATGAGGCAAGATTGAAATGGATAGTACCGAACAGTGGGTATGGTACTAAGCACTGGGGAAGAAAAAGCATCAGGGACTATATCAGAAAATGTTTCTTATTACTGTGGTTTGAGTGTGTTCACCAAATTTTATGTGTTGGAAATTTAATCTGCAATGCAGTAGTGTAGAGAGGAGCTTAGGCTATGAGGGCTCTACTTGGATTAATGTCAATACCAATAGTACAGGTGAGTTAATGCATTAGTGGGATCCTGATGAGAAGATGGAACCCCTTCCCCTCTACTGCGTGTGTTCTCTCTCACACTGCTGCCTTCCACCAAGGTGGCAAGCAAGAAGGCCCTCAGCAGGTGTGGGTCCTTGACTTTGCACTCACCAGGTCAGAACTATAAGAAATAAATCTCTATTCTTTATAAATTATTCATCTCAACTATTCTGTTATAGTAGCACAAAACAGACTGAGATACTTATAGAGGGAATCAACAAAAGAAATTAAATCAGAAAAAAAATTTACACTGTTAGAATCAAGCCTAGAGCCTCATGTATGCTAAGCAAGGGCTCTACCAATGAACTAAGGAGAAAGGAGAACCAGACAGAGACTCACTGGCAAGACTATGCACTGTCACTTAGAGCACTAATACAAGAGTCAAAGTCAGAAAGATAAAGCAGGAGAGGAGCGAGTGGTGGGACCCCTGGCCCCAGCCCTTTAATAGAACCAAGCCCCTCATCCATTCTGCCTCCTAGTGGCAGAGAAATTGAGATGGCATCCCATGCTCAGCCCAGATCTATCCCACCAAGGGACCCAATCAATAAGATGGGGAGGAAGTCCATTGAGACTTACTAGCAGAAGGGGAAAGAAATATCTTGCAACCTTTCAAAGGAAAAGAGAGCAAGGAAGAAAAGGCTGGATATTTCCCCAATATTGCCATCAGATATGAGTAAGATGAGCTCTCCGCCTGGGAACCACACTTTACAGAACTGTATTTATTTGTTCGTTTGTGTCTGGTAGTACCAAATCCAAAACAAACAAACAAAAACAAAAAAGCCTTATGACTAGCCATCCAGGTGGAATGCACTCAGATTTATAATCAAGCCCTCAGACCAAAGTATTAAAACACTTGGACAAAAAGGAATATACTTGGAGTCTGTCTTAATTACTTTTCTCTCATTCTTGAGACAAAATACCGGGCACCCAAAGTTAAAGGGGGAAAGACTTATTTGGCTTATAGTTCCTAGAGGTTTTAGTCCATAATTGGCTGGCTCCAAGACAGAGTGGCAGAGGAGCAACAGTTCATGGTGGCAGAAGCAGCAAATGCAGCAAAGGGACCTTATCAGCATCTTTCTGCCCCTTTTCTCCCATCTGGACTACCAGGATTAGGGTAGTGCCAAACCATTCACTCACATGTATGGTTTAATAATCACAATCCCTTAATCCCAGCATCACACATTCCATATTCATCCACTTCTGTAAAAGACTAAATGAGGCTTTGGGGGGACTTCTAGAACAAGCCATAACAGAATCAAAGGATGGTCTTTCCAGGGCTGTAGTAACTTGGAGGCAAAGGCCATTCAAGGACCCCAGGGACCTGACTGTTCCTGAGGTCAATGGCTTCAAGATTGTATGTGAGTGATTCTTAACTGGAAAAGCATGATGGCTTGAACAAGACTTTCAAGAATGGTGAAGTGAGCCACAGTCTGAGGTCTGAGAAGCACCAAGAACTGGTGAGGACTCGGTGTGTTGTAGGGTTACCAGCAGCCATGTACCCTAGGAGATCTAGGGGCCTCAGGAAGCTACCCAGAGAAAGGGCATCTCTTCCTGCCCTGAGTGTTCACCTCACATCATGTAAGTTTGTATTCTTGGCTAATGATCAAGAATTTAATGTCACCTCACTGTGAATGTGAATATGAATGTGTTGGGGTTGGAGGGGCTGCGGTAGGATCTCTATTTGCCAATCTATAACCCATCTGATGCACTGCTTACTTCATCTTGTTAGAGTGCTTACCTTAGCTAAACAAGCAGGAATGAAATTTTTGGAGCAAGAAGTCAGAAATCTCTGAGATTTATCCTCTATCCATTTCAGATGTGCTATTCACCTAAAACCTAAAGTGCTTCAAACTCTTTGAAAAGTTTAGCTTGCAAATGCTTTTCCCTTACATCTCACCAGAGGCCACGGAATTTAATTAGAAGGCATTTATGATCTCTGATGAAAGGTACTCATTAAGTATCATTGTTATCATTACCCAAATTCTATTTTTACTATCCTCATTTTTTAATATACAGATGGTATGTCCACAAGAGCTCCAGAATTAGCGTTTTTATCCACTTTCCCACACTTCTCAGGTCCTGCCCCGAGCCAGAAGGTGGACATTTCAAAGTCTGGGTTGCTGGTCACTGGCCTCACAGAACCCTAGGTCAGCAGCTCCTGTAGGTGGCACTTTCTGGCAAGCCTAAAATTTCATTCCAAAACAAATGCATTGATAGTTGGCGTGCTGTGGGTACAATTAGTCACTTTCTCAGAATGAGGAGCAAAGGGCTAATTGTTCTGCAAGTGGACAATTGCCACTGTAATTATTAGTCTCAGTAATTTTTCATCCATACATAATTGCCCATACAGACTGAGGAGCAATGCTCAGGCTGTCTCCCTGCAGTTCCGCCCAGGAGGTTTCTCATTGTTATGCTCAAGTTTTTTTCCACTTGTCTCAGTCACAGTTGGTTGTGCTTTTCCATGATTGTCCTTTTTTTCACTCTGTAAAATATAAATGCAAAAGCAGTTTTCATAAAGTTCCCCAGAACAATTTAAATACTGAATTAGCCCTCCGGTTATTTGGTTTGTGTTAAATGTAATTTGGATGTTTACAAAGGCAAGTGTCTGGATGAAGTTTATGGAATCATAGAAAAGAATGAAGTTAGGAACATCCCCTCCACTCTGGTCTCCCCAGTAGCCTATGCTCTTCTCTAAGTCTCCAAGAAAAGGAATTGCATGGCCTCTTTCGGCAACTCCAACTTAGTGATATGCTTCTAACTTTAAAATGTTGAGCACTGAATGTTCCCAAACTCAGTCAGGACTTCTAAGATCCTCACAGTGGAAGAAAGCAAGTTAAGTTTCTCTAGGCATGGAGGAACCAAATTTATTTTACCTAGATTTGTAGCCAGAAACCACCTTAGGAGGTAATTTGCTTTCATTTACAAGCAAAGTTTTATACAAAGAGGTTTTTGAGGCATCTGGTATTGCTCATGAGGCATTTAGCCAAAATCCTCTCAGCTTCCTATCACCTGCGTCCCCAAACTCTCAGCTCAGGGTAGAAAGACATCTGGGCAAACCAAGGGTGTGCACAGAGGAGAATGCTTCCTCCTAATTTGCAAAGCTGCTTGAGAACTCCTTGTACCAAAGGGCATCCCACTGTTCCTGCTTCCAGAGCATGGCTGGAGCCCTAGACAAACAAGTTTACCCGGCACCTGCAGTGCTGTGGGTTTCTCTTCAGATGAAAACTCTGAATATGCAAGAAAACTCTCATAATATGAGAATAATATTGCAAATCTTGGTAATGCTGGAAAGGCAAGATTGATTTAAAGGATTTGGGGAGACTCATGCTGATAGGCAACCCTTGGATTTGTTTTCCTTATTTTTTCACTGGTTTCAAATAAAAGTGAAACTCACTGAAAGATATAGTATGTACCTGGGGAACTTGATAAATAGACTCTAGCAAAATAATTTGCTATTAAAGGTAAGGAAAATCAGCCAGTACATAGACACAAATGGACACCCACATGCTTGAAGAGCTTCATGGCAGCCTCAAAATAACATTCAGCTGCTCCCTACATTATGACCCTAAGAGCTGTGACCTGAACCTCCGTTCAAGAATGTTAATAGCCACTGCTGAGACTGTGCATTGCATTCTAATGCCAAATTTCCCCTTTTTTCTTCTCAAAGAGAATAGGATCCTAATGCACCACATTTGTTTTTGCAAGAATGCATTTGCCAGTTGGCCTCGATGCAAGCTTGAGTGCTTCAACAGCATTAATAAGAGGAATGGTGATCTGAAGAGCTGTATTTTTGTCCCTAATATTCACCCCAAAAGGAAATATGCTTCTTACTAATAATAAAGGATGTGATCAAAAATACTGAGTATATTTATCTGTTCCTAATCCATTTGCCAGAGCCAATATTTCCCATCCGAGGTGTTTTAGAAGTGCTAAAACAAATAACCTCTTCCCTACTTGCCCTGCCAAGCACCAGGGTGTGGCAGATTGTGTATAGGATATTCCTATACAAAAGGGAGATGTAAGCCCCTCCTCCCCAACTCACAAACCAAGTCCCAGTGTCATAGTGATAATAAGGGCTAACATCTACTGGGCTGGGTGCTGGGCACTCCTCCCACACTTGTGATAACTCTGTTAATTTTCACAAAGACCCTGTAATAAGGTCCTTTAGTCTCCATACTTTGTACTTGTGGAAACTGAGACACAGAGGCACTGAGTAACTTACCCAAATCACACAACTTCTAAGTGATGCTCTGTACAGACACTGCCTATATATGATGCTGCCTGTGTCACAGGGGTTTTGAGTTTCAAGATTTCATAGACTGGAACCCACTGCCCTCTACTTAGTGTCAAGGAACAAGGGGCTGAAGAGAAGGCCTCTCCTCCATTTTTTAAAACAAGGGCCCCTTTACATTCCTGCTGTCATTTAGTGTATTTGTAGTTTGGCTGGAATTCTGACTTCCAAATCAGATGTGCTAAAATTAATCTTGGGCCTGTTTCAATACAGGTTCTTCCAGATTCACTTAGACATCTCTGAATAAGTTTGCAATATGGCACATGTATTAGACAGACAAGCTTATGAAAGGTTATGTGTCTAAAGAAATAACAAGGAGCACATGAAAGCCAGTCACTTCGGATTTATAACCAGTAAGCATTTGTCAGTGACAATCACCCAACCTTAGTGCTCATTATTAATTTTCCATGAACCAATGTTATCAAACAAGAAGACAGTAATATATAAGCCTTGTTGCCAGGTATATCTTCATTCTCCTTTAACTTGCTTAGCTGCATATAATATAGAACAATGATTTTTTTTTGTTAATCTGTACATAAAGATCTTTATTATTTTAATATGTTTTCAGAAGGCTTTGTAATATTTGATGGTCACTAGTCTGTAGAGATTTTTTTTAATAAAAGATGTCTTTTAAAAAAATTATCCTGATAAAGCTCTTAAGTCGTCATTTTTAGTGCCCTTAGCAAGCTCTATAAGGTAATGAGCTAGAAAATAGATTTGGCACTAAATTTGAATATCAAAAAAACTTTTTAAATCTCTGAAGACCAAGAAAATGTGCAAGAGGCACCAGACTTGTGGTGCCCATATCATCCTGGGTTTGCATCTGGGTTGTGACACTTTCCCTTTTCCTGAACCCCGGGAAGGCCACTGCCCTGGCTCTAGCCTCCAGCCCACCCTCTTCCTAGTCAGAATCTGACTGCAAGCCAAGAAGGGTACAGGGAGATCTTCTCCCTAACTAGGTAGAGAACAGCATTGCTCGGCTGGATCAATAGTGGGTTTTGTTACACCCAGCGAGAAAGAACCAACCAGAGACCAATATTAAATCCACACAGAGGTTATTACCAGCTGGGACCGGAGCCGAGCATTGGACTCGAGCCTCGACTAGGGGGAGACAAGCATGTTTTATACACCTTTGAGGCCAACAGTTTCTAGCCCCCCCCGCCCCCCCCCATGGGATAGAACTAGCAAAGCAAGCAAAAGGTACAGAAGTGGAACATCCTGCTGTTAGAACATTTGTAAAACAATAGTTGATTAATTGTTGTTTCTAAGAGACTCTCTAAGGGGAGGAGGTTTCTAAGCTTCCTCCTTCTAAATTCATCTAAAGGGCAGGCAGGTGGGTCACCCAGCAGCAATATGGAGTCTGTTTTGCTAACTAGGGTCCTTCATTCCCCACTGGTTCTCGTAACTTAATCAAATCTTTGATTTCTGTATTTACTCTTTGTATTTTTTTTAAAACATCTTTTAAAATCTCATACTTTTGTCTCAACACCATCAGTTTAACTGTATCAACCCTCTGTCTAACATATTTAGTCAGAGCATTTATAATACAAGGTCCCACGAGCAAAAGCAGAAGTAAGATAACTAAGGGGCCTGTTACAGCAGAAAGTAGGGTAGTTAACCATGGGCACCAGTCAAATAGATTTTGAAACCAATTTTGATCCTTTTGTTGAGCATATTTAGTCTTTAAATTTTCCCTGACCATAGCTAAGGTATCTCTAATGACACCAGACTGATTAGCATAGAAGCAACAGGTTTCTCCTAGGGCTACACATAACCCTCCTTGTTTTATGAACAGGAGGTCAAGTCCCCTTTGATTTTGCAGGACCATCTCAGCTAGGAAATCAACCTGGTTTTCTAATCTGGAGATGGAGTCTTTCAGGTGACCCAAATCTCTGGCTACTTGGTGGCTTAGGGCTTTAACATTTGTGTCCTGAAGGATCATGGAGGAAATTCCAATAGCTGCTGACCTGGCTATTCCTAATCCCACCAGAATGGGCACTAAAACGGGGGCAGCCCGTTTACTCCTATAGTGTTCAGTGGTTAATCCCAGATGTTCATGGCCCCCTTTTATATTATAATACAAGGCTTGTGGAACAACATACACGGTGACACAAAATAAAGTGGCATATTGGGTAGCCAAGACTGATTTGGGAATGTATTTAGTCAAGTCCTTGGTGCAAGCAAACCAAGCATATCAGGACCAGTTCTCCTGGCTTGAAACCGTGGGGCTGGAACATCGCAAAGGGTTTTTCTCAAGCCTGTTGTATTGTAGACTGGATCTCACTCTGAAGAATCTGTAAGGCTTGAAGAGACTGAAGTAAAGAGACACAAGAACTCTCTGTTATCTGTTCAAGGTTTAACTTAGGGAGGAGTGGCGGCGGCCTCACATACAAGATTTCAAAAGGGGTAAACTTGTCACATCTGGGGTACATCTAACTCTTAACAAGGCTAGAGGAAGCAGATCAGGCCACCTACCACCAGTTTCTAGAACATATTTAGTCAGGATTTCTTTCAGGGTCCTATTTATCCTTTCTACTTGCCCTGAACTTTGTGGGCAATAGGCACAGTTGATATGATATAACTTCCAATTGATATGTAGTGCCTTTGTCAACAATTTGGATATCTGTGCCGTGAAGGCAGCCCCATTGTTGGACCCCAGGTAATGAGGGATGCCAAATTGGGGAACTATCTCCTGGAGCAAAACCTTAGTTACTATGTTGGCTGATTTTCCAAGAGTGGGGAAAGCTTTTACCCAACCTGAGTAGGTGTCAACCAATACCAGTAAATATTTGAACCTATTGCTGGATTTTATTTCGGTGAAATCAAGTTCCCAATGTTCCCCTGGCTCTCTTCCCCGTAGTCGATTACCTTCGTTCCTTGGTCTTACCTTGGAGCTTACCTGCGCACACACCTGACACCTGGAGCTGATGTCCTGGACCATAGAGGTCAGTCCTGGGATTGAAAACTTAGAACTTATTAAAAGAATTTAATTTAAAAAAAAAAAAAACCTTAGAGCTCATTAGTCTTTTTAACTTTGATTCTCCCAGGTGAGTTAAGTGATGTAACTGATGAACAAGTTTTCACCCCAGGGCTCAGGGGAGACAAATGCATTCATTTGTCCCTTTCCACCAGCCTGAGTCCAGTTTTGTACCCCCTTGCTTTTGGTTTTCCTCTTCCTCTTCTAGGGTATATGTGGGCCTCTCTGGCAGGTAGCCAAAGGGTCAGATGGGCAGAATGTCTATTGGCCCCACTGGTTCTCTGGCCACATCAGATATCGGGCCACATCATTGGCCTCTCAGTTACCACGGGCCTCAAAGCTGTCTCCTTTTTGGTGGCTTTTGTAATGAATAATGGCCAATGCCCTGGGTTTTCAAATTGTCTCCAATAAGGCTAAAATTTCTTTTTTATTTTTGATAGTTTTCCCTTCTCATGTCAATAGCCCTCTCTGTCTATAGATGTCACCATGCACATGGGCAGTGGCAAATGCATACCGGCTGTCAGTGTAGATGTTTACATCCTTGTCTCAACCTAACAGGGCTTGAGTTAAGGCTACTGGTTCAGCCCTCTGTGTTGAAGCCCGCTGGCTTAATGCCTGTGTCCAGTGTACCTGTTCTCCTGGACTGACTACGGCCGCCCCTGCATACCTGACTCCATCTTCCACAAAGCTGTTTCCATCGGTGAAGAAGGTCTCATCTGGGCTTTGCAGGGGAATGTCAGTCAGGTCTGGGCTGTTGGTGGTGGAAGTTATCAGAGTGTCCAGAGAGTCATGGAGGGGCATGCGTGGGTCAGAGTCTGGAGTAAGGTGGCTGGATTAAGGGTCATTTATCAGGCAAATTTGATGCATGGCAATCCAGCAACAGGGCCTGGTACTGAGTCAGGAGGGCGTTGGAGAGTCATCATTCTGGGGCTCCTCTCAGCTACACTTTCACTGCATGGGGTGTGGTGATGACAAGATCCTTGGCCAGGCTGAGCTTATCTGCCTCTTTGACCAGGAGGGCAGTGGCTGTAACTGCCCTCAAACAGGTAGGCCATCCACTTGCCACAGGATCAAGTCTTTTAGACAGTAGGCCACAGGTCTGTTCCAAGGGCCTAATCTCTGAGCTAGCACTCCTTTGGCTATGCCCCCTTATTCAGCCACAAACAACCAAAAGGGCTTGGTGACATCAGGTAGGGCCAGGGCTTGTGCTGACACTAAGACTTTCTTTAAAGCCAAAAAGGCAGCTTTTTCTTTTTCTGTCCAGAGGAACTGTCTCTTGTGCCTGGAGTGCAGCAATAGTGACTTTCCCCAGTTTTTTGGCTAGGACTTCCTCGGGGGTGTCATGGTTATCATAAACTTTCTGGGCTATGTTCAGGAGTTTAGTCCTATTCTTTCCCTCAAATCCCTCCAATTTCTGTAATTTTTTTCTAATATCTGGGGCTGACTGGGAAACAAAGGCCAAATTTAAAGCTGCCTCATTTTTGGGAGCCTCTGGGGCAATAGGAGTGAAAACTCTATAGGCTTCCAAGAGTCTCTCTAAAAATGCAGCTGGAGACTCTGTCTTTCCCTGGCGAACCTCACTTACCTTACTCAAATTAGTGGGCTTTCTGGCAGCTGCCTGGAGTCCCTCTAATAAGTGCTAGCAGTAGGTCCCCAGCCTCCTCCTACCATCATCATCATTGGGGTCCCATTTGGGGCACATGACAGAACCACAAATACCCTGTGGTTCCAGGAGTGACGTCAGGGTTTGGCCCCAGGGCCTCGTTGACTGCCTGTTGATAAATGTGGTCCAGCTCCTCAGTTGTGAACAGGATCTGTAAAAGCTGCTGGCAATCATCCCAGGTTGGCTGATGGGTATGAAAAACAGACTCAAGAAGAGATTTAAGCCTGAGGTTTTTCAGAAAAAGGGGGATTTTGATGTTTCCAATTGTAAAGATCATGAGTTATAAAAGGGACATAAATCAATCCTCCCCTGGGCTCTGTCTGTTTTAAAGGAAAAAGGGAGGAGGAAGATGGGGCTGATGGACCACAGTCCTGCCCCAATCAAGTGTCAAAGGTCAATTGGGACCTGTGGGGCCCTGACTCCCCTGACCACATTCCAAACCTTGTGAGCAATGTGCATAGAATAAGTTCCCACTGGGGGCCAACTGACTCTGAAACTGGGCCATTTTAATTGACACAGGGTTTGTAATTTGTCTTTAGAAAATTTCATGCCATATTCATCTTCTCTGTCTGTGGAATAAATTTTTTTGAAGTTATTCAAAACACAATCAAGTGGAGTTCCTTCTGTGGACTGTGAGGAACCCATAATTTTAGCCTGTGAAAATGCAAAAGGCACACAGAGCAAGCAGACAGACAACAATAAATAGACAAAGACAAATTTTGGCCAAGTAAAACCTCTGGGGCCGAATGGATTCATACCCCACCTAGGGAGTCACTCTTCTGAGGACTCTGACCCAGTGAGTCTGCTTGCCATCCCAAAGAGACTCTAGGTAGGGGAACCTGTGCTGTGTCCAGCTTCCTCCTACCTACCCATAGTGCACTGAGAATCATTTGATTCTTACCTCTAGAGGCTTTCCCAATAAACTCCTGTGGGTCAGTTGATTGGCGATGGGGCCCTACTGGGACCAGCCTACTCAGAGCCCCAGAATACTGTCAGGATGGCCTAGCCCTGGAATACCATCAGGGTGGCCTCTCCTTCCACAGACCGGTGTCCAGAGGGACCAAACACCGCCGATGTCTGATCCTGGTCTCTCCTAAAAAGAAACAAGAGCTCCAAGATAATAAGCTCCAGAGCAGTGGGCTATCTCGCTGGGGCCTCCAAGAATGTTACACCCAGTGAGAACCAACCAGAGACCAATATTAAATCCACACAGGAGTTTATTACCGGCCAGGACCCGAGCTGAGCATTGGACTTGAGCCCCAACTAGACTAGGGGGAGACAAACATGTTTGATACATCTTTGAGGCCAACAGTTTCTAGCCCCCCCCCATGGGATAGAACTAGCAAAGCAAGCAAAAGGTACAGAAGTGGAACATCCTGCCCTTAGAACATTTGTAAAACAATAGTTGATTAATTGTTGTTTCTAAGAGACTCTCTAAGGGGAGGAGGTTTCTAAGCTTCCTCCTTCTAAGTTCATCTAAAGGGCAGGCAGGTGGGTCGTCCAGCAGCAATATAAAGTCTGTTTTGCTAACTAGGGTCTTTCAGTTTTTAGTTTTTGAAAACAGTGAGTTAGACTAATTGTGGGCCACAAGATGCTTTCCACCATGTGAAAATCTTTGTGAGCAATATGTAAAACATCTCTCTGGTCACCCAGCCTGTAGCCTTCCAAATTTTCCTCTCATAACTTATGTTTCTTTTCAAGGTAATTAACTCAGGGAGAAACCAGCAATCTGCCTTGAGCTTGACCTTCACTGGCTTCCAACTGAAAACAAAAGGAGAAACTCCAACATTTGGCCCATGGCGCAGCCACCACTTTCCCCAACTGGAGCATTTTCCACATGTGCTGCTGTTGGCCAAAGGGTGGAGACTGGGTTTTAAGCAGCAAACCTCATTTGCCTTCTACCCGTAAGATGACTGTGTTTTAACCAGAGAACCACAGATCTTGGAACAGTATTCTTTCTCTACTTCAAACAAAGGCAAGCACAAAGCCCAGGTTTATAAAAAATGTAATTTCCATCAGTACTTTAATTAAGTGTTAACATTTCTGGGAAGAACTATAAATTGTGTTAGAACATAAACGTCAACTGACGACATTTAAAACCTCAGCTGAACTTCTGTAATGTTTCCAATAATAAGTGTGTCTATTTAAGGTGTCAGTTAAAAGTTCAAAACCTTGATTTGTGGGCTCCACCAAAGAGAATGGATAGAACCCACACACTGGGGTCTTCAGGAAGAATTTCTAGAAGGGTGACAGATTTTGACCAGAATTGAAGCTTATTTTCAGCCTGAAGATCGGCTTTTTTTCATTTTCCTGTGCATCCCAGACACTTAGGAAAATCTCGATAACACTACACATATTTACAAGTCTGACTCAGTCAATTTTACAGTCAAGGTCTATAATGTCTTGTTCCTTCTTAACAAGCTGATAGTCCTCGACTGACATCTCTCATGCCAGAGTCATGATATCGCTGGCTCTAATCTCCAAAATTCCTTTCAATCTGCTTACCAGTAAGAAATGACTTTCCTTTCTGTCTGGCTGACAGATGCCATAAACTGCACATTACTTTGTCAGACCTGAAGTCAGGGCATCGATAACTTCCACAGGGACAAAGTTGATAATAATCTCTTGGTATAAAATTGTCTTTTAGAAAATTAGATAAATGTGAACCTCTCCACACTGTCAGCAACATCACTCAGAGCTGCTTCCTGGGTTTTGACAGCCCGTGACGGCAGGATACCATGAGCACTGGGAGATGTAAGCATTTGTTTTCAGGCCTTTACTCTCCTAACCGCCTCACTCCTCTTCATTGAAGGTGACAATTGTGACCCCACAGAATGCCTTGGCTACACTGTGGCCTGACCACCTTGAAACTCTGCAAGTGTGGCCTGCCTCTCACAGGTGACTCCTGAGGCCCCCTCTGAATCTGCAAATCCCAGGAATAACAAATCCATCTCTGCTAGTAACTCTTTCTACAGAGATTTCAGAGGAAGTGCTCTCAGAATAGCCATGTTCATTGTTTCTTAATTTACAGGTAGAAGAACTAGGGAGGGAAAGGAAGCCTCAGCCTGACTTTGGGCTATGCTGTCACACTGCTCCTGGGTTAACACCAGAAATTATCTTAACAAAAAAACTAAGTGGAGTTATAGTGGCTCTGAAGGTTCTGAACTGGCAATGCTGGGAGAGTCCCTCTAGTCCAGTATAAGACTCAGGCAGGAGCATTCCTGGTCTTCTAGATGTTTGCTCAGTGGTTACTTCTGTTTTTTAATTATCCAGGAAGGAATTTATTTCTTCTGGGTCAAAATTTCCTTTTCTCTTTCTGTAAATGACACATTTTCCTCAAGTGTTTTTCCTTTCCTTTGCCCTCCATCAGTCACTGCTGAGCCATGGATCAGCTCTCCTGGATGAGCTCCTGGGTCTCTCCTACCATCACAAGCATTTAGGGTTGAACTCCAAATGCTCAAGCAATTCTGATCACTCAGGGGTGGCCCTGCCCTTCAGCAACTCATTAATATGAGGAGGCTCAGAAGACTTTGTGAATTTACAAAGAGCCAGGAGAAGACACAGCAAAGCCTTGCAATAGTTCTCCATTACATTCTCAACAAAAAAAGTGCATGCCATAGTCTCCAGGACCTACATGTCTCCCCAACCACCCCTACCACACACACATATGACCTTGCAGTCTCCAACTCCCTCTCTTTTGCCGCCCCACTTACTGGCCCTTGCCTCATCCCTGAGCCCTTCAGTCCAGTTCCCACCTCAGGGCATTTACTCTGGCTGCTGTCTTCCCCCTACAGTCAGCTCAGCTTACTCCTCCATGTCATTTAGAACTTTGGTCAATTGTTGCCTTTCCGTAGAGTCCCAGCTCAACCACTCTAAGTCATATTGTCACCCCACCTCACACCCATACTCCTCATCCCCTGATCCTGCTCTATTTTTTTTCTATATTAACCACTTTCTGTTAACCTGAGTGCACCAAGGAGTGCTCAGATATTTGGTTAAACATTAGGCTGTGTGTGTGTGTCTGTGAGGTGTTTCTGGGTTAGATTAACAGTTGGATGAGTAGACAGAGTAAAGCAGATTGTCAACCTCAGTGTGGATGAGCTTCCTCCAGTCCTTTGGAGGCCTGAGTAGATTGAAGGGTGAGGAAAGGAAGAATTTGCTCTACCTGATTGTTTTCAAGCTGGGACCTCAGTTTTCTCCTGCACTCAGGCTGGAAAGAACACCATTAGCTCTCCTGCTTCTCCATTGGCTCTCCATAATCCTGTGCACCATATTCATAACATATGAGCTCTTGGGCCTGTCCAGGATATTTATCCCATAGGAAAGATCCAGATTAATGTACATACTGTTACCCAGTTTTGGAGTGCTGGAGTCTCCTTCTAGAGGTGGTTTATGGGTTCTTTCTATCCTGAACAAAAAAATTGATCAAGACAAGAGCAAAAAGTAGCAGTTTTATATTTGCTAAAGGTAAAAAATAAACATACTCTACAGAGATTGTTCAGGCCAACTAAAGGTAAGAAAAGAGATGCACCCTGCAAACAATAGGATGAGCCACTGAAAGAGTTAACAGTAGCACCCAGCTTGGAGGTGGCTGTCTTTTTGCAACTCCCACCCCTCAGGCTAACATCCGATCTAGGCCATCTTATCAAAAACCTGCTCAAGTCCTGGCAAGAAGAATTGAAGATAGCACTCTCTGATTAGTTCCAAGTGTTTTGGGAAAATTTTTGCACATGTGTCCTGGAATGAGGTGATCCACAGGTCACACCCACTCTTCCAGCCAGTTTGCCACATCCTAACCTTCTGCCTTGATACCATACACTTTTCTTAGTTATTGCATCTCTTCATTATCAGTGTTTCCCCCAGGTAGAATATAAACCATAGGGGTAGAAATATTGGCCTGTTTGTTCACTGATATATTTCTAGCACTTGGAGAAGTGCCTGGTGTAAATAAATATTTGATGATTACTTAAATGACTACACATAAAATCAATGGTAGGCTCCCTAGGATGCCATGGAGAAGTAAGAGCTATGGAAGACTGGTGGAGTTAGAGGGAGACATCAGGTACAAGGAACAGAAAAGTACCAGATGACCTCCCAGAGAACCTCATCTTCTCCCTACTGGCTCACACTTGTGCAAGAGCACATTAGAATGAAGGGGGCTGAACCTATCCTTTTTATGAGGAACTCATTCCCATGATAACCCACTCCTGTTGAAACAGCATTAATCTATTCATGAAGGCAGAACCCTTGTGACCTAATCACCTCTGGTTAGTCTCCACATTCCAACACTTTGCATTGAGGATTAAATTTCCAACACATAAAGTTTAGGGGACACATTCAAACTGTAGCAGAAAGGAACACCAATGGATGGGTAAGAGGATTTCTGAATGGAAAAAAGGATGTGTGGGTGGATGGATGGATGGATGGATGGATGTCATCCTCCTCACAACTCCTGTGGTTCCAGTTCAGTATCTTTTCTCAAGTTCTTGACCCTGACTGTGATAATCCCAGCAGTTCATCACCCTTCTCATTGTAGAATACAAAACACTCAGCCTTTAGCCTGGACCTTCACTCTTCATTGTCCTCAGCCCCCTCTTCTTTCGTGGATACCCCTCTCAAGGCATATTTTTTTGGTCCCCCTTACACTCAAAGTCTTGCTCCTTCATGGCCCTTTAAACAGCCTCTTCAGACCACCCCCACACTGCAGGACCATCCTAGAAGAAGTTAGATCTCTTTTCCTCCAGTGGAGGTGCTTCTCCAGCTATCTCCCTGCTTCTCATTTGCCTATTTGCCAGGAACTGAGCATTTCTAAGCCCTGCATCTGGCCCTTCCTGGGGGTACCTGGTGGTGTGCTTTCACTTCTACCTAGTGCAGGGCTTTAGGTGTGGACTCTGGAGCCAGACAGCCTGGATTGGCTTCCAGATCTGTCACCTACTGTGTGACCTGGTTATGTCTCTTTGCTTTAATTCTGGTATCTGCAAGTACCCGACTCAGAAAGTCATCACAATGCTGAATGAGCCAGTACATAGAGTACTCAGAACAATGTCTTTTTTTTTTTTTTCTTTGTTTTTTTTGTGGCCAGGTCTCACTGTGTTGTCTGGCTGGTCTCCTGGGGTCAAGCAAGTTTCCTAACCTCAGCCTCCAGAGTGCTGAAACTACAAGCATGTGCCACTACATGTGGTAAGAAAGTCCCTACTGCACACACTTGCATTTATTTTGATCCATCTCAACTTTTCATAAATGCACTGTTTGCCTCTAAGCTCACACCTTGGTGCTTGTGTTATTTTGTTTTGATTTTTGTATTCCCTCATTCTGTCATACTTCCACTTTTCCTTTTTCTTTTACTTTAGGCAAAACAGGGATATGTAAGGGCTTGTGTAACTGAAAAGAACAAGAAGGAAGTTAGATAAGCCCAGCCAGGCCCTTCCATAGCCCAGCATGATTTCATTCCTGATCTGATGACCTAGTGTGGCATCTGATTTGTCAATTATATCTGCACATCTTGGTCCTGGGGCCTGCCTAGAAATGCTGTGCTTCTGACTTTCCCCTCAGCTTTCAAAGGCAACTCTATTTTCCAGCTAAGAAAAATCCCAACACCTAGAAAACAGCTATGTGTGAGGGATTCAAGAGGATACCACGATTTTTCAGCATAGTATTCTTTGATCTTTTTTGCTTGTGTGATATGCTACTATGATAAAAGTTTAAGTAAAATAAAATATGTCCTCTCAAAATGTAAACAGAATTCAACATAATTGAAAAGCTGGCCAAGCCAGTGGCACATACCCATAATCCCAGCACTCAGCAGGCTCCTTAGGCAGGGGGACGGCAAGTTCAAGCACAGTGAGACACTCTTTCAAATAAATAAATAAATAAATAAATGCAGACCAGCTCTGCTTTCTTTTTTGTAATTGTAATAAAATACATGTAATAAGATTTACCATAGTAACCACATAAGTATAAAGTACCATTAAGTACACTCACATTGTTGTGTAATCATCACCATTATCCATCACCAGAATTCTTTTTGTCTTGCAAAACTGAAACTCTTTGCCTATTAAATAATAATTCCCTGTATTTCTCTCTCCCCAGCCCTTGGCAATCATGCATTTGACTATTCTAAGTTATTTCATATAAGTGGAATCCTACAGTATTTGTCCCTTTTGTGTCTGGATCATTTCACCTCATATGTCCTAAAGTTTGTCCTTGTTGTAGCATGTGTCAGATTTGCCTTCCTTTTTAAGGTTGAGTAATATTCCTTTTTATATTTTGAATATTAATATTCCTTTTAGCTATTATGAATAATGTTTCTATGAACATGAGTGTACAACCAGATTAGCCTTTAAAAGCACATTTTCAGGAATTGCTCTTCACCTTAGTATAAAAATTAGTAAACAGGGCTGTGGATTCAGCTCAGTGGTGCTGCCTCCTGCCTTGCAAGTGCAAGGTCCTGAGTTCAATCTCCAGTACCAAAAAAAAAAAAATTAGTAAACAAAGAGAGGACAGGCACTGTGGTCAGAATGTTTGTGTCTCCTAAAATTTATATGTCTGAACCCAATCACCAATCGGTTGGATGGTATTAAGAGGTGAGTGCCCTCATGAAATGGCATTAGTGCTCTTATAAAATAGGCCCAAAGAGGTTTGCCTCTTTTACCATGTGAAGACACAGTGATAAGTCACCAACTATGAACCAAAAAGCAGGCCCTCACCAGATACTAGATCTGCCTGGAGCTTGGACTTCCCCATTTCTTGGACTATGAGAAATATGTTTCTGTTGCTTATAAGCCATGCAGCCTCTGGCATTTTGTCATAGCAGTACTAACAGACTAGAATACTCGGGCACTGGTAAAATGACTCATTACCCCCTCATCCTTAGCCACCAAATGGCTCTGTCTTCTGTGTTCCTTGCTTGAGTGCTCTCTGAAGCATGGATTATCATCCACGTGTCATAGCTGGGAGACTGAGGCTCAGAGAAGTTAAATAATTTGCCCAAAGTAACATAACTAGAGGAGGGCTGAGATTCAACACAGGTCTGAATATGCAATCCAAAGCCTTTGTTCTACCTCCCCAAAGTGCTGTCTAAACTGGAGCTGACATGTACATATAGATGAGGGAATATAAGAGGCTGAACTTCTGTCTTCCCCAAAGGACACAAAGATAAAGCCTGACTCTCAGACCAGAACATACTTAATTATTTAGAACAAAGCAGAGAGGAAAGGGAAATCCTCAAAGTCTGCAAGGAAATGCTGAGGAGCTGAGAGGAACAATATACCAGAAAGTGTTTCAAGGCTGCCAAGTAGACAGAAAAATGGCAGGGGAACTATAATGGGAGGACACAGGGAACTGCTCAAAAAAATCACAATAGGACTTAGGGAAGGGTTGTTCTGAGCTAGTGTGAACCCCAGCAAGGGTCCTGGGAAAACGTAGGCTGTGCTAGATGATACAAAGCTGGCCTGGCACCTCTCAAAGGAAAGAGCCCTAAAGTACTGGGCTTCATGAAAGTCATTATCCACAAAGTAGAAAACAAAAATAAAACAGCAGCAAGATCCTTACCAAGGTTAGAAACAATACTTTCATTCAGAGAATGAGTAGATCATACTGTGAGGCATTGAGGAAATAGTTTCTCTTTGAAAATATTAGGGCTGCCTGTTGCTGGCACCAGAAAGGTCAAGATGATGTTGAAGATGATCAGAGAGGGCTACATGACTATGTATGGTGTGGCTTCCCCACAGCATCTGAAGACAAAGTGTTATGATTTGTGTCTAGATGTCCCCCCAAAGCCTCATGTAGTCATAGGTGGAGCTTTTCAGGGGTGGCTGGATCTATAGTGTATGATGTAAGATCAAGGATGTGATACTGGAACTGGTTCACAGTGCAATGCTAAGATTAAGAGTGTGAGTGCTACCCACCCTAAGGGTGAGTAACCTGGATAAAATATGAGGCAGAAAGAGAGCTGCCACTGTTGTCTCTTGTTTGCTGCTTGCTGCCTTCTGCCTGCCTGCTCTATGATGCCCCTCTGCCAAGCCACCTTGCCTTGGGGCCAGTCAACTATAGACTGAACCCTCTACAAACTGTGAGCTAAACAAACCTTTCCTCCTTTAACTTTGGGGTCAGGTATTTTGTCTCAGCAATGAGAAAAAATAAGTCACAGGATACGGAACAGAAGATGTGGCCACAGGGGCCCAGGTTGAACCATGAGAATAAACTCAAGAACCTAGGATTGTCACAGCACTGCACCCACTCTGAGTGTGGCCATGACTTCAGAGAAGACCTCACTGTCCCTGGACAAGTTATGTCCAGCCCTTCCTCTAGCCTGGGTCTATTTAGATTGCTTGTCCCTGTTTTTGAGGGGACAAGAAAAGGGCAGGGTTGGAGAAAATACTGTCACACTCTAATATGCAGTCTTACAGAATCTTCGTGTAGTTTCTCTCTGATACAGACCTGGGTTAGGACATGGCCTGACACTCAAGGCATATTAAAACTCCCCAAGCTGCTCAAACCAGACCTGGCTCAAACTTCCACAAGCTTGCATTCTCTGGATATAGCCTTTGAGACACTTTACTGAAACTTCTACCCCAAAGCGATGCCTTTGCTGCCAGGAACAAGAGTGTTAGGTGAGGAACCTTTTGAAGGTTGTGGCTTCTTCCTCTGTGTGTCAATACTATCACCATCCCTTTCTCCAAATACTTAGAAGAAGGGCTTTCCATGGTCCCCAAATCTGGCACCATTACCCTGGTCCTTGATCCTATCCCTTGAGCCTAGCCCAGGGCGGTGCTGCCCCAAGGATGGGGCTCTTTCTTATTCACACAGAGATATAGCATACACACATGGACACCTCTGAGCTGCCCCCAGAGGGGACACTCAGTTCATCAATGGTAAGAAAGCGAGACAATTGGTGAGAGTCACTTTATCCCCTTTTTCTCAAAAACACCAGGGTTACATACAGTGAGGTACAACAGGGCCTGTGCTTGATCCAGCGAAACCACATCCATGGTGGGTAACAGGGGAGAACATTATATAGTTATAGGGTTCATTAACCCATCGGGCAAGTACCTGTCTGGTGGTGTTGGCCCCAGGCTGGGAATCAAGCCTTTGCCTTCATTCAGAATCCAAAATGGCAGACAAACACCGTGCAAGGTCCTAATCAGGGCAGCCTGCCCCACCCCCACCTCTACTCATCCCCACCCATATGCATAAGAATCCCTTGTTCCCATTAACCAGCCATCTCCCAGGGCCCAGGGGATAATACCCTCCTGGTGGCTGCTCTGCAGGGATGACATATAAGAACCAACCAAAGTGCAAGGGAATTGACCCTGCTCCACAGTGTGCTTTTGGTTTAATAGGAACAGCTGGTCAGTGAAGTGTTTGCTAGCAATTTAACAAGGCTCAAGCAGCAAGAGGCATCTGCCGATAAATCAAAAGGGAGCGCTCAGCTAAATGAGGTTTAATTTAAATTCTGATCTTGAGCTGAGAGAAGAGCTTCATTGTGCCTTCCAGTTGTATTAGGACCAGCAAGACTTGGGCCTGCATGGTGTTGCCCCTCTGGTCTTCTATCAGGGGGCAGTCCTTCCCACCTTGGAATGAGTTGTAAAACCCTGCCAAACCTCAGAGAGGAAGAAAGCAAAGAGATGAGATGTCACTTTTTTTCCCACGTAAATAAAACCAAACACAAAACTTTTCATTCTAGTTGCCCCCAGACTGCAGAGGGCAGGACCCCAAGTACAAGAGCACAAATGAGACTGACAAGGGGGAGGACTTGTTCCATGGAAATGTCACCGGTCAGAGCTGTGATGACACCCAGGGAAAACAAGAGCTGCTTCTTTCCCATTGTTTCCTCACACAAAGAGCTGGACACAGACTTCACAGCCCACACACAAGCTGGGGGCTTAAAGTCAGCCCTCCTGCGGGGACTGTGAACCATCCCACAGCCCTGCATTTCCAGATGCAGATACCAAACCCTGAGTGGACTGGGCCCCCCTTCCCATGCCTCCCATTTCGCAGTGAAGTCAGAGCCCCAAGCCTCAGGTGAGGCAATGAGCGGACTGCTGCTTAAACACTTCCTCAGTGCATGCCCGTGGCCGGCAAAAGGGGCACAGGAACCTGAGCCATTGATCACTGCAGATGTGTCCTTCCAAAGACCTGTCCTATGTTCCCTTCCCTCCAGCTTCATCTCGCTGAGGGCAGCGGTGGCTCCCACATGGGCAGGATCCCAAAGATGTAGTGGCAGCTCAGTTCCCAGAGTGAGCAGAGTGAGTGACACAGAAAGCTGTCGTGGAAGATAGTGGTCCCTCTGTCATGGAAGATAGTGGCATAAGGTTCACACACATCCACTCAAACACCACCATCCCCCACCTTCCCATGACAAATTCTACCTCTTCCCTATCTACAGTCCTCTCAGTTACTCTCTCCTACTTTGTTCTTCTTCCAAGTCTCCCTTAAAACCAGCTCTCATTCATCAAGTACAAGACCTACCAGTATAACCCCATAAACTTTAGGAGGTTTCCAGGCTGTCAGGCCAGGACAATATCTAACACAGGAGTGTATCTTTTAGCAATTGTGTCCAAGTGCTAATAAAAACGGAAGACAGAAGTTTATTTTCCTCTCACCCAAAAACTGACAGGTGGCAATCCTGAACTGGAATGGCACGTACATTAAGATGTCTTTGATGCTTGGGCTCTATGTCTTTACCTTCTGGCTTTTTTCACGAAAGTCGTTTCATAAATGAAGATTGATGATGAGACACCAGCTATCATATCTAGTGTTATGGCTCGTGTTTAGATGCCCCCTCAAAGCCTCATGTGGTCATAGGTGGGGCTTTTTCAGAGGTGGGTGGATCTAGACTTCAAGATACTGGAATTGATTCATCCTACAATGCTAGGCTCAAGGGCACTAGTATTAAGGGTGTGAGTGCTACCCACACTAAGTAGCCAGCATAAGATAAAAGGGGCAGAAAGATGCTGTTAAGGTCCCTCTTGCTTGTTTTTCTACCTTCTGTCCACCATGAACTGGTTCTCCTTTGTGATCCCTGCCTACCATGCCACCCTGCTTTGGGAGCCCGCTGATTATGTACTGAAACCTCTACAAACTGTGAGCTAAATAAACGTCTCCTCCTTTAACTTTGGGTAATGAGTATTTTGTCTCAGCAATGAGAAAAGCAACTAAGATAACTCCTCCAGGGAGGAGGCTAAAGAAAGAGGGACAGGCAACAACCACAGCAAAAGACACTTAACAATGATCTATCCTTTAAAAAGATTTTGTCTGTCTGTTAAGAAGTCCAACCCAGAAACTTCTTCAAACATCTCTTTGGCTAAAGCCTAGTCACATGGCCACACCTAGCTATCTAGGAAGATGGAGAATGTGTCATATTAGCTGGACATATGCCACCTTCTACAATAAACAGGGATTCATCTACAAAGGAACAGGAGGATGGGTTTTTGTGGCAGCATCTGCTTTTCATTATACCATTCAACAAGTCCTCCTATGAGAGTCTAACCTTGAGATGGTGACATCCAAACTGAATGACTAGACAATTTGAAGGATTCTGTCTAAGAAGCATCTCAAATGCTATTATGACTATGCCAGCTGGAATAGGTCTATAGCTCTGTCACAAGACCCAGTCCTAATTTTGGATGACATCAATGGCTTAGATAAAGATTTCCTAGAAGACTGAAGATGGAATCTTTGCCTCAGGGAGGAAGGATACATAGGAAAAAGCAAATAAACCACAATGTGACACCATTTGCTGGAGCCTTGAGGGGAAAGGTTTTGGGGAGCTAACTGGTATATAGAGTGATTTGTCCCGTATTTGCCATGGGAATTGACCCTGGACTCTGGACCTTCACAAGGACTGTCCTGACATCTAGGGGGGTTATACACATGTGAATATTATGCCAGTTAATCTTAATTTTCAACTTATCTGGATTAAGAGATTGCTAGAGAGGTGACTGAATCATCGAGGCTTTACACTCATGAATGGGCTAATCCACTGATGTTCACAATTGAATGTGCTGTTAAGAGATGGGCCCTGTTGTCAGTAGGAGCATGCCTTTAGAAGGCAAGTTTTTGCTGGCACTCTTCCCTTGTACTTTACTTCCTGACTACTCTGAAGTTTGCAGCTTTGCTCTATCATGCCCATCCTCCATGATGTGTTGATGCCAGCTCTGTTGGAGCCAGCTGACCATGGACTGAAACCTCTGAGGTTGTGAGCCAAATGAACATATCCTCTTTTAAGTTGTGGGTGTTGGGATTTGGTCCCAGCAACAGGAATGTTGATGAATACCAAAACAGATACCAAAACAGCTGTTAGTGACTGTGTCATCACTATGACAAAATATCTGACAGAAGAGTTTAAATGGATGAAAGGGAACAAGGTATAGTCTTCAAGGGCTCACCTCCAAAAACCTACTTCCTCCAAGTAGGCCTCACCTCCTAGGTTTCCACCACCTCCCAATGACCTATTAAATTAGAATCCACCAACGGACTACCCATTGCTGAGGTCAGGGTTCTCATGGTCTCATCACCTTTCAAAGGCCCCACCTCTGAACACTACTGCTTTGGCAACCAAGCCTTCAACACATGAGTTTCAGGGGGACCTTTTAGATCTAAACCATAACAGTAGTTAAAATAAATCACATACTATGTCTCTGCTTGCACATACTAAGTCTAAACATGTGCTGATTGGTCAAAATCAGCCACAAAGTTGTGTACCATTGGTTTTCAGTGAAGTTAAAGAGAGGGGGAACTGACTGCAGCAGGGTTAGAGTCTTAGGCACCTGGAAAAAGTCTCAGCTTCTTTCATGTAGATATTATGGGTATGGCAGTGTTTGTTTGAATGACTCTCAAGATGCTGTTTGAGGAATTGGGTAAATTCGAAGGGCCAAATAAGAGAGACAGGAAAGGGGCTCTGCTGTAGTCCCAGGCCCACACCTGAGCCAAGAATCCTGCACGTTTATATGAAAAGTGATAGAAAATGTTCCCATTCAGTTTTTTGTTTTGCTTTGTCTCCTACTTGATATTTTGAAATAACATTGATATATCCTTTACCCAAGTTCCCCAAATTACATCTCACAAAACCATAGGATATTCTCAAAACCAGAATATTGGCATTGGTACAATACCATCACCTAAACTACAGACCTTACTCAGATTTCACTATTGTAGCACATGGATGTATTTAGTAAATACCATCACAAAAGTGTCCTGTCTCCACAGAAAAAAATCTCTTTTATAGTCTTTCTACCATCTCTACCCTGGTATTCATTGATTATGCTCCATTACTATAATTTTGTCATTTTTAGATGTAAAATAAACCAAGTCAAACAGTACATAACCCTTTTAGATTTCTTTTTCATTCAAAAAAATGCTTCTAATATCCATTAAAGTGGTTGTACTTATCAATAGTTTGTTCCCTTTCATTGCTGAGTACTATTCCAAAGCATAGATGTACCACAATTTATTTAACCATTTGCCACTGAAGTGATATGAGTTGTTTCCAGTTTTTATGTCTTTTATGAATAAAGTTGGCATAAATATTTGAGTAATGCTATAAACATTTGTTATAGGTATTTGTATGAATATAAGCTTCATTTATCTAGGATAAATACCCAGGAGTGTAATTGCTGGATTTAATACTTAAATATATATATAACTTTATAAGAAACTCCCAAACAGTTTTCCAGAGTGGCCACACTGTTTTATATTCCGCCAGCAATGTGTGAAACTTCCAGCTGCTTTATATCCTTGCTAGCAATTGGTTTGGTTAATTTCTTTTTTTCATTTTAGTCATTACAATGGATGTGTAATGCACCTCACCACGTTTTAAAGTGTATTTCTCTAATGACTAGAGATGTTGAACATGAGTCCATGTTTATTTACCATTCACAATTCTATTTGATGAAATGTAATTCAAATCCTTTGCCCATTTTCATGACTGCATTAGTTTTCCTATTGTATAAGTTAAAGAGTTCTTTGTATTCTTTGCATGCAAATTCTTTGTCAGATGTAATATTTTAAAATATTTTCTCCTAGTCCATGGCTTGCCTTTTTATTCTATTAACAGTATCTTTCACATAGCAGAAGTTTTTCATTTCTTTTATGGATTGTGCTTTAGGTGTCCTATCTAAAAAAACTTCTTCACCTAACCCTAGGTCACAAAGATTTATTTCCTATATTTTATTCTGAAATCTTAGTTTTATGTTTAGATCTATGAGCCATTTTGAGTTAATTTTTGTATAAGATGTAAGGTTTAGATTGAGGTTTTGCTTTGTTTTGATTTTGCTTATGGATACCCAATTTTCCAATAACATTTGTTAAAAAAAAAAACTATCTTTTCCCTTTGAATCACTTTTGTGCCTTTATTTTTTTAAAATCAGTTGGTTATATATTTGTGGATTTCTGTTGGACTCTCTTCCATTCCATTGGCCTATGTGACTCTCCCACATTGTTGTTGTGGCCACATGGTAAGTTTTAATATCAGATGCTAACTTCAACTTCATTTTTCTTTTTCAAAACTGTCAACTTCAACTTCATTTTTCTTTTTCAAAACTGTTTCATGTATTCTAGCTCTACCATCATTACATATAAATTTTAGAGTGAATTTTTCTATATCTATAAAAACAATTGTGTTGAGATTTCCACAGGAGTTGCATTAAACTTACAGATCAATTTTTTGAGAGAATTGACATCTTTATTGAGTCTGCCAATCCCTGGACGCATTATGTTCTCTATTTATTCAGGTCTGTTCTAATTCCTTTCATCAGCAATCTGTAGTTTTCAGTATACAAATCCTGTGTCCTAAGTAATTTTGAGCTATTATAAGTGGTGTTTCATTTTTAATTTTCATTTCTAGTTGTTTACTACTATTACATGTAAGTAAATATGATTGGTTTTTGTGTTAACCTTGTATTTTGTACCTTAGAAAACTCACATTTTAGTTTTAGGAGCTCTTGTGTAGACTATGGTATTTTATACATTCATAATTATGTCATCTTCAAGGAGGGAAAACATTTTTTGTTGGTTGTGGGGTATATTATTTTCATATATTGTGATTATTGCTAATTGAAAACTTTTCCCAACAGCCCACTGTGATGACTTGAAATAAATACACTCTTTTTTATCAGTTTTGCACAGTATATGTTTCATATGTTTACATTTAAGCAACCTATATCACTGTATTAAATAATTTCTTGTACATAACATATAGTTCAATCATGTTTTAAAATCCATTCTGTCGACCTATATGTTTTATTTGAGGTGTTTAGACATTACACTTAATGTAATTGTTACTATTTTTAAAAATTAGGTCTTCTGTTTTATTGTTGTTTTCAACTTATTTCCCCTCTTTTGCTCTCCTTCTTCCTTCTGGCATCCATGGTTTCCAATGACTCACAGACTTCGGTTCCAGCTGGCGTAATCATAACACCCTTTGAGATGCTTCTAATCACCCAGTCTGGATGTTCAATCTCTTGTTGCTGTCCCACAAGTCCTTGGAACTCATTCCTTAACATCTGTTTTCTTATAGCCAGGCATGGTGGCTCATGCCTATAGTCCATGGGTGGCTGAGGCAGGGGGATCACAAGTTCAAGGCCAGTGTGGACTACATAGCAAGAACTTGTCCAGAGAAACAAAAACAAAATTTTAAAAATAAAATTGGTTTTCTTTCTGTCTTTCAGAAATTGAGTAATTTCTATCGACTTGTCTTCAAGTTTACTAATCATTTCTTTTGTCATCTCTATCATGCTACTGAACCCAACCTATGAGTTTTAAGATTATCATTAAAGTGGTACCTCAGTTCATGAACTTAGTTTCTTCCACCTGGGGAAGATGACCATAGTCATGTTCGTCACCTGATGCAGAGTTCATGAACAGAAGCCAATTTTTGCCAGATCCTCCTGTTTGCAGATTGAATTGGTCATGAAAAAAAGCATTTGTGAACCATACTCATGAAGCAAAATATTGTACATATTTTATTTTTCAGTTTTACAATTTCCATTTAGATTTTCTTTGCATTGTCCTCCTTTTTATTGGGAGATTGTAATTTTCTATTTGTTTCAATAGTATTTGTAATTGATGCTTAGAGTACTTTCACGATAGCTACTTTAAAATCCTTGTAAGATCACTCTAATATCTGCATTATCTTAGTTGGCAGTTTTTAATTTTATTTTTCTCATTTGAATTTGGATTTTCCTGATTCTTTTTAAAGTTACTTTGTGAATTTTGAGTATTATATCATGAGACTGTGCTACCTACTTAAATATTTACTTTAGCAATCAATCTTTTAGATTTAGAGGACCCACCCTGGCCCACTTTTGTAGGCTTGTGGTTTAAGGTTTTATTTTAAGGTCTTATGGTGCTATTCTCCTTTGCCCCCTTGTATACCACCCAGAAATCAATCTGGTGTTATTTTGGTCTTAAACCTAGAGCTCTGTTGGTTTTGAGTATTTCCATTCATGGGTCATTTCCGGGCCTGTCCATAACTTCACTAATGGATTCTGAAATCCCTTTCTGCAGAGATCTTCTCTAAAATTCCTCCTGCTGTCTTCAGCTCCCTCTTTTCTATGATCCTCCCCCAGAGAGGCCAGGATATTGCTTCTTTGCTATTCTTCTCGGTGCACTGCAGTGAAGGTGGGTCAACAGCACTCCCTCCCACAGTCTCTGCAGTTGCCATGACAGTGGGAGGAGAGAAGAGCTGCCTTTTTGCTGATGCTCACTTATTGCAAGTGGGGTTAGTGGACAGGGCTCCCTTCACAGGATTACATGGTAGGTGGGGGGGGGGGGGGCACAAGGAAGCAGCTCCCAGTGGAAATTGGGAATGTTTGCAGTTTCTTCTTGTCTTTGCCTGGATAAGCTAAGAATACTCAAAAAGAGTTCTGTCCTACAGGGCCACTCTTCTCCAGAACTTTCAGCTAGAGAAAAGCAGCTTTTCTTGGGTTTTTCTTGTTTATATGTGTGCACGTGAGTGTGCATGTGTGTGTGTGTGTGTCTCTCTTCCTCTGTGTCTCTGTGTTAACGTATTTTGCATTGCTCTGAAAAAAATACCTGAGATAACCAACCTAAAAGGAGGAAAGGCTTATTTGAGCTCACAACTTCAAAGGGTTCAGACCATGGTTACTTGGTCCTTTTCCTTTGGGGTTATGGTGGCACAGGACATAATGATGGGTGCAGGAGAGGAGACCTATCCAGCTCACGGTAACCAGGTAGCACAGAGGACAGAAAGGGGCTTCAAAAGTGCACCCTCGGTGACCTAATTTCTTTTCACTAGGCTCCTTCTCTTAAAGGTTCCACTACCTCCCAACAGTGTCACAGGCTGAGGGTTAAGCCTTCAACACATAGACCTTCAAGGGACATTCAAACATCCAAACTACAGCACTGAGGCAGATGGCATTTCAGGTTTGAGGCCTCTTTAGTGCCCACACATGCACACACACACACACACTCACACTCATATCCACACATCTCTAGCCATCCATCTTCTTTCTCTACCTTTCAGAGTTCTATGAAGTAAGGTCTTTATGTATTTTCTCCAGAGTCTGTAGCAGGAGAAATGGGTAAAATGCATTTACTCATCTTTTCTGGAATCAAAAGCTCTAATTTCAATGGTTTTAATAGAAAGCACTGTGCCTGGCCATTTAGATAACCTAACCTTTAAACAGGAACTCTCCAAGGCAAGCCCTGACCCCTAGGTCCTGGTCAGCAGCCTCTCTGTCACATCAGTCGACAAGATTGCATCTGTTCTTACCATTCTACCAAATACAAAAAAGGATCCCTAGCTTTGTTTTTATTTTTTGTCGCACAAGAGGGAAATTAATTCCTATTGTCAGACAGCATTAACGTACAGCCCAGCATTTTGTGACATTTGAGGGATTTGCTAGACAAAGCAATAAACAACCCACAGAGTCTTCACTGTGCTCAGACGAAAGTATAAGAGAGGTGAGAAGGAATGTTTGCAACTTCTCACTCACAAACGGTGTGATTGGGAGGGGCTGAGAAGCAATATGCAGCATTGTTCTTTGACTGGAGAGCTTTGGTTCTAGTTCACGTGTGCCACAGCTAGACGTTCTCCAGAGAGAAGATGTGTGTGACAGCGTCACCAGTTGAAAACACGTTTTCCTACTCCTTGCTGAGACAAGCCAACTTGGCTTTGAACTTGAATACAAATTGGCTACAGCAACTTGCGTCAGGCAGTAAGCAAAATTAAACAAGCAACAGCAGAAAATATATAGGAAGAAGTGAATCCCTTCAGCACTGCCAATTTGTAAGGAAGGATGAGAGGTGTGTGAACAGCCATTGTCTGTCCCCTAGGTCTGGTCCTCACCCCAGAGCCAGACATTGGGGGCAGCCTGACAAAGATGCCCAATCTTTGTAAGCATCAGGACACCACCTGCATGACAGTGCTGAGGATGCCACCTACTCTAAAAAACAAAAAGCAACAGTCCCCTTTTCTAAGGAGCTGTGGCAGTGCTGAGGGGAAAATTCTAGAGAGAAACTGGGTGTCCTTGGCCTGTCATCACAACAAAACATGATTTCTCTTCTCTCTCAGCATTAATAAGTGAATTCACATTCATGCTGTTTACATCTCTTAAAAGCCAACATTTTCAGTGTGTTTTTGGTGTGGAAAATGATCATCCCACAATTAGCATGGTGAGATTATTTCTTAGACAAAGCATTTCCTTTGAGACTGAACTGCCATTTGTACAGTTTTGGTTTTTGAGACAATGTGTTGCCTGGCTGCTCAGGGAACAGAACAGGAGTAAACTGGCAAACTTTTTTGGCAACACAATAGCTAGCCTCAGCTTGTGGTGATCCAGAAAGCCAGATTTGAGTGAGTACCAATCACCTGCTTCATTTCTACATGTTCTCCAGGCCCAAGAGGACTGTCACACACACCCCACACCCTTGCCTGCTCCAAAGCCCCCAAGAAACTTCCTTCTCCACCCTCTGACTGCAAAAGCCACTCAGGATAGAGGGGCAGAAAATGGCCTCCTCTTGAACCAAATACAAATGGAATGCAAAATCTGTGCAAAGAAATGTGGCACTGCTTTCTCAGTCACTCCAAGAAGTGTACATGCTGCTCACACACATTCATGATGCCTTAAGATGCATCTTCCTCTCTTCATTCTTCCTGGTCTCAGAATGTTTCTCTGAGGAAGACAGTTGGATTTGATATTGGGCTTAAAAGTATAGATGCACTCAGTAGTGAACGAAATGTGATTTAGGGTGGATAAGCCACAAAATGAATTTCCTCTGTAGTGTTTGGTGACCATACCCCAAAGGGTAAAGGCATTGACTTGGTATTAGAGGATATTTACTAAAAATAAACACCAAACCCAATAGGTATCACTATGGTTTTACTATCAACATTCCCAGAGGCTTCCCAATGAAATCCAATCTATTCCTTCCAAGACCAAAATTTGAGATATGTGTTTCCCATAGTAATGGCCAGCCAACCTGCAAGGGAAGCTGGACTAGTCCTACAGCCTTTTTCATGTGAGCTCAACTATGTTACCTTTCCACAAGTCCCCTCTCTCTTGATACCACTCTACAGTGCTGGGGTTTCCTCCAGCCACACCCAGTGCAATAACTTCTGTGGAAGTTAGTTTTCCCCTCTGAACCATATGCCTGCATAAGATTCCTAAGAAGAGTTGTTGAACTGGTGAGTATGGTATGCATGGATAAATGGATGAATGAGCAGGTAGTGGATGGATGGAGGGATGGATGGATGGATGGATGGATGGATGGATGGATGAATGGGTAAATGAATGGATGGGTGAATAAGTGGTTGGCTGGATGAATGAGTGGGTGCATAGGTAGATGGGTAGCTGGATGAGGCAAAAAGGAAGCAATGATAGGGTGCTCTGTGGCCTTTTGAGCCTCCTGTCTGTGGAGAAATTTCTAGCTTGCTGTCTTCTTCAGTGTCCTATAGGGAAGCCAAGCTCCTCCCTGGCTTTATCCTTGACTGACGGATGCAGAAGTAACAAGCAGGACTTGGAGACTCTCGCCCACACTGACATCTGTGTCTCTGCTTTGGCTGATGCAAGAACATGGTCTCTCTCAAGAGAGGAAGATAGTAATAGGAAAAGGCACTCAGCCAAGCACCAAGACACGAAGCTTTTTGCTTTCAAGGCCAAGATCAACCAGCTACCACTGTCCTAGTCTTTATTTAAAAACTGATTCATCCAAATAAAAAAGAAAAAATCTGTTATTCCTGGCATTGTAGTATCTGTCCCAATGAATCCCAGCAGAAATGAGGACACCAATGTTAAAACAGTGAGCCAGGCAGAGGACTGGCCCTTTCAACCTACTGGACAGCATGCCCAAGAGTGTAGGCCTCACAGTGGGTGGGAACTGGGCCAGTATCCAGGATCTGCTTCCAGGCCCTGAACCTGAGGCCATTTGTTCTGAGAGCTCTAGGCAACAGGACCCATGAGGAGTGGTGCAGAAAAGGAGCTGGACCACAGGGCTCTTGGCAGCACACATGTGACCCTCCTAGCTCACCAGAGAGTTCTGCACAGGCAGGACTATCTTCTCCCCAGATTTCTTCTAACCAGTGTTCTCTCACTGTCACAGCTTCTGAGGAATATGTTTCTGGCTCTGAGCTCGCAGGTGGGGTAGGTTGGGGGTTAAATTATTGAGTCTAGCAGGGGCTCACGGGAGGTAACACACATTCATTTCCTTTTCCTTCCTCCTCTTTCCAACTGTTCTCCAGCTTCATGCTCTGTTTTATGCTTCTAAATCCTTCCTTACCATGTCATCATGCCTGCTGGATTGTGGAGGCTGAGGAAAATCTCCCCTAATAATCTGCTCCTACTCACCCCCATCCACTCTCCTGAGCACATCACAAGAGCCTGCCAGGAGCCAGCTTTCTTCTATGTCAAGCAAGTGCCAGGCCAGATGCTGTCTATGCTTCCCAATGGCCCTAGAATTTCCTTTTAAAGGGTGGCAAATTTTCTTCCTCCTCAGCTTCCCAGAGCAGAGAGATATAAATGTAAATAAACTAATTACAGTTACATAGAGCTTATAGTTCAGTATTTCAGTTTCACTAGTCACTTTTCAACTACTCAGTAGCAACCTGTAGAGAGTGGCTGCTATGTAAGATGGTGCAGAAAACATTTCCACCATCCCGAAAGGTCTCCTAGGCAGCTCTGCTCCCATGGGATTTGGATCTCAGAGCTGAGTAGTGCCCTGAGATGTTGAGATGGCAGACACAGTCCTAATGATACTGAGCTAAACTCTTGTGCCCAGAATGTCCTCTTTTATCTGAGAAGACTTTACCATTAACTGTAAATCAGAAAGATCTCCCAAGTCTCCAAACATGAGCCCCATATTGAGCTCTGAAGCAACTGTCCATGACACAAGACTTTGTATCTACCCATTGACCATTTCTATAGCAACAACATGTTCTAGGAGTGGGAGGACTCAGGGAGGGAAGGGAAAAGAGGCTAGGATGCTGCCCCATGGGAAGCCAGCCAGTTTCCCCTCCAAGACATCAGTTTAAAGCAAAATACTTGCTCTGAGAATTTTTTCAGTCAGTGTGGGATGGGATCAAGGTTGCCTCAGCTCTCCAACTCACCCAACTAGTTGGGAAAAATGGCTCCATTTCACACTGCCATTCAACAACTGTCCTTGTGGGCTATCACCTGAGTCCCTGTGTGCCCAATTTAGACACTAGGAAAGCATGTACTTTAGGTGATCTTAGCTTGCAAGGCAGTCCTTGTATAAGACACATCTTCCTGCCATGACCATCTTTCTACTCAGTCTCCTACCTGGGCTCTGTTTTTACATAGTCCATGAAGGTCTCAGCTGCCTGAGCCCTTACTTGCTTTTTTAACTATTCCCTTGCTGGGATTATGAACTGCAGGCACTTCCCTTCTGCTTCTCGTCCTACCTGGGAAACCTCATCTTTTCTCACATGGAGACACCTCTGCCTCACTTTTTCCTAAAAGATTATGTTTCTTGCCTCTCCATGTAGACCATCTCTTCTCACTCCATTTAATTATGGTGACTACTTTCTATTTGATGTTGCCAGATCTGTTCATCATGCTGCACTGCACTGTGGACTAGCCTCCACAGACTGCATTATGACCTCCCTTGGCCCCTGGCCTACAGCTGGGTTCAGTCATTAAAAGACACTGGCAGATCAGAGGGTGAGAGAAGAGAACTTGGTGTATTTATGACCCTCTCTGTTGATGAGATTCTGGTGGGCCCTCGTTTTCTCCCAGCTCCTTTCCAAATCCATAGCAGCTGGATATGTCCTTTGTTTCTTTAGTCCTAAGGGCAGGACTGGCTCCTTATGTTGTCTAGGTCTTTTATCATCATACTTTGGTAAATACTTCTTCAAACATTCTCCTTGTCACTCTTCTGCATGTGCTATGTTTCTTGTCAGGTCCCAGATGGTGTAGTGCTCTTCTTGTGTGTTCTGTTTATGATTGCATTAGAAACCAATGGAGCACAGTGACCTGGCACAACAGCAGTCACATTCTTTATGGCTTAGATAAAAAATTCCCCTCAAAAGTCTCATGTATTTGGAAAGTGATTAGATTGTGAGGCACTATATTCATCAGTGGATTCATCCATTAAAGAGTTCAGTAGCTGAATATGCTGTTAAAGGGTAGGGCCTAGTTGGAGGTGGGTCACTGGGGACCCATCAATGATTCCCGATCTAGAAGGGTACGTTCTCCCTGCCGCCCCCTCTGTCTTTTCCTGCCTCTCTCTCTCCCTCTCTCTCCTTCATGGATGTCATAGGGTGAGTAGCTTTCCTCCACCATGCCATTTCTGCCTTGGATGCAGCCAACCATAGACTGAACTCTTAAAAAAATGAGGCAGAATAAACCTGTCCTCCTTTAAGTTTCAGGTATTGGAAAAATAACTAATACAGAAAAGTGGTACCAGGAGAAGTAGGGTCATTGCGGTGACTATACATGACCATATGGTTCACAAGCTTTTTAAACTTGGAGGAGGAGTTTGGAAAGATTTGTAGGTGACAGCTACAGAAGCCTTAGAATGCTATAAGCTTGATAGGCAATTCAGGTGGGAGCTCAGAAAACCAGAATTCTAATAGGAATGTGGACAGCAAATGCGAGGCTCATGAGGTTTCAATTGGGAAGGGGGAGTATATTGGAAACTGAAGTATAGACCATGTGTGTTTCATTTTGACAAAGAATTTTTCAATGTTCTGTTCATGTCTTCAGACTGTGTGAGGCTGAATTTAAGGATGATAGGCTGAATAATCTGGCAGAGGAAAATTCAAGGCAGCTCCATGTTCCATCTGTGGTTTGGTTACTGCTGTCTGCTTTTACTCAGATTTACAATGAGAATCAGGGCAAAAAGCAGATCCTAAGGATGTGAAAATTGTGCAGCTTGTCCAGAAAGGAAGTACCTGTAAAGCTGGGACCAAGGAGAATGTGGTTGCTGGAAATATTAGAATTAAAAAGAAGCCAAGCACTTTACATAAGGAAAATAGATGACTTGAAGACATTCAGGAAATGGCCAGATTTCATTCATCATTATAGGCTCAAAGGTATAAAAGGTAAACTCTTTTGAAAGGCTCTGCTTTGAGAATTGAGTCCCAGGTTGCCCTACTTATTCAGGATTATCTAAGGAAGGGTCCCAAGTTCAGTCATCCAGGCACTCAAGGGCTGCTGCAGCCATGGTCCAAGGGAGTCTGGCTACTACTTAAGCTGGCAGCAGACCTTGACATCATCCACATGATGCTGGTTTTTCAGGCATGAAAAATGCAAGAGTTATGGGGTTAGGGATGCTTCCATCCAGATTTCAAAAGAAGGCCTGAGAGGCCAAGCAAGGAGTTTCTAAAAGGGCACTATGTATAGCTGTAAGAGTGAAGTCAAAGATTCCATGGAGACCCCAGGAAGTTGGAGATGCCAGGAACATAGAACATCTGCTGAAAAACAGCTGAAAAACAATCAGATAGTAGAGTCAGCCCAAGAGACGTGGGCTGCAACAAGCAAGGTCATAGGGATAGGGCTGCCCAAGTGTTTCGGAATTCACATCTCACCACAACCTGCCCTGGCTGCTTGACATGGAGCTACAGGATTTAATGTTTTCCCTTCTGGGTTTGGTCTTACTTTAGTCCATTTCCTTTCTATCCTTGTATTCTTCCATTTTTGAATAAAAATATTTGTGTTTTGGAAGTGCCATTGTGTATTGAAAGTGTTTAACTTTCTTTTTTATTTTTTCAGAGACTCACAGCTAATGGTTGGCTTTGAGTCTCAGAGGAGACTTTGGATTTGGACTTTACATCAATGGTATAACTGTTAAGATTTTGGCAAATCTTAGAGATGGACTAAATGCATTTTGCATAATAGCATGGACATGAGTCTTTTGGAAACCAGGAGTGGGGTGTTATTGCTTAAATCTAAAATATTTCCCCAAAATCTCATGTACTTGGATCACATGAGTACTATACTCAGCAGTGGATTCACCTATTGATGAGTTCAGTAGTTGAATGTGTTGTTAGAAGATTGGACCTTGTTGTGGGTGGGTCATTGGGGGTGTGACCTGGAAGGTTGTGCTCTTGTCCCTAGAACCTCCTTTCTTTCTCTCTGCTTCCTGGCTACCATAGGATAAGCAGCTTTCCTCTACCATGTCTTTCTACCATCACATTTCTGCCTTGGACCTAGATAACCATGGGTTGAACTCACTAAAACTATGAGCCACAAGAAACCTCTCCTACTTTAAGTTGCAGTCATTTCAACCCAGCAAAAGAAAAGTGCTATTATAGCTTACTGGAAGCAGAAGCATCCTTACTGCTTGAGGATAGACCTTTGGCTTTTCTTGGAAGGTATTCTCCTTCCAGGGCCCTAGAACTCAGGGTCTGGAACTTGGTCTCTTTATTCCAGGCTCTATATATGATCTCCATTGCTGGGTTTTGCAAAAAAGTTATTGCTGGAGAAATAAATGATCATTTTATTATTCTCTTTATTCCAATTTGCCATTTAAATAGGCATTGCCAGACTTCTTGATGTCATCGTCTCATGAAGGAACTATTCTTGCTTGTAAGGAACTTCCATTCTAAAATTATACAACACATAGACAGAAGAGATAGACACAGAGAGACACTATGATTTTTTTTTTTTTGGTAGGGGCTGAGGGAAGTGCAGAGAAAGGAGAGGAAAATAGAAAAGAATGGAGAAAGATCAGCACTCTTTAGTGGATGAAAATAGTGTGAGAGACAGCAAAGAACCTGATAGAATCTGTCCCTAAGAAGAAGGGATTTCAAAGCTCCACAGTATTTATTTATTTATGCATATGGAATCAGCCATTTTATGTGAGTGATAAAATCAAGGACAATTAGACAAAATTGAGCTTTAATTTTGGATTGGAAGTGTGATTCTTCCACTGAGAACTCCCTCCCACAGCATCTGAAATTACTAACTAGCTGAGGAAGGCACCCAGAGCCATCAGCCTGAGTATGAGCTTATTGCTTGTCAAAAATGAAGACGCTGATAAGATCCTGTGCTCCAACCAGGGTATTAGAAAATCTAGATGAGATGCAATGAAGGTTGCACTGTAGCAAGCATTTTTTTTTTTTTTACAGCATTTGCTTATTTACAGTTGGCTCAATTTTGGAACTGAAGAAGAAAATGTTGCCTCAGCACCCTTAAGTATTTGGCTGCTGGCTATGATTTTGGAAGAAAGGGAGTTATGGGGGACACACTGCAATTCCTTAAAATTTCATTCTCTAAAATGTACTGAGCTTCCCCTAACTTTTAAAACAGTGCTACTACCTCTTTTTCTATATTCATGCCCTATGCCAATAGCCACACAGAACCATAGTTAAAATTCAAATTCTTTGAGGCCAGACAGATGTGGAGTGGGGCCCCCTCCTTAACCTGGACAAGGACATTCTCCCCTCTGAGCCTTAGGATTCATATTTGCTAAATGCCAGTGACCATGACAGCAACTACCTCCCAGGATGCCCGATGGGCTGATGGAATCAAGGCCTGACACAAAGCGGGGAGTTCAATGTTTCCCTTATTTGTTATCCTTACTTATTACTGAAACCAACTAAAGCCTGGACATGCCCAGATAAAAATGCCTTAGTAACAAAGTGCTTGAATTGTCTTTTAAGAAAATTCTCCAAAATCCACTTAAGAATATTTTGACACCAGCTTTTCAAGAATGGACATTTGTGGGAGGAGCTGGCTCCTAGTCAGGGGCATTTCGGTGTCACAAGCTCAAAATCCCCAGTGCGAATATCACCCGCCCCCCCCCAGCCCCCACACACCAGAAAAGAAATATCTGACATGAAGAGGCATGTTGACTGTCTAAGCCTGTGAAAAGAGCTCTAAAACCCCCTCCTTTTGCTATCCAGTCAATAAACAGCTTATCCCCTTCTCCTTTCCTACACATTCCTCTAGTAGGAACTGACAGGGGAGACAGATTTGAGCTCTCTTTTCCAACTTCCTTGCCAGTCAACCTTGTGATGAAGCTCTCTGTTTTAAAAAAAATAACTGGTGCCACTGCATTGGTCTTTATTTAAGCTCATGGGTCAGGGTGTCCTCGCTCAGTGTCACTGCCGCCACACAGGGCCTGCAACACCTCTAGGGCCTTTCCTCCTTGTGTTGCTGATGCGTTGCCCTCTTTCTCTCTAGGCCAGCATTCCGTGGAAAAGCAAAGGTGCCAGACCAGGCTGGATGTTCTTCCTGTGGAACCCTAAATCACATTCTTGCTTAGTTGTCTTGGCCAGGCAGAAAGAAGAACAAAGCAGGACTGGGTCCACCTAAGCCCAGAGAGGGGTTGGGGGGGACAGAGTTAATCTCTGGTTTTTATCCCTCAAGAAAGAAAATCTAAGCTAGCATGTCAGGAGCTGCCTGGTGAGTGAGATATTAGGCTTGCTTCTCAAAGGATGATGGTGTAGAGATGCACACAGGCCCTGCAGCCCTCCCCTCTGTGCCTCTAGGTTCCTGTCTGGACTCCAAAAAACCATGACAAAACCTAGCCTCCTGGCCTTTCTCCCTAGCACTGAAAACTTATTCCAACTCACTCTTCCACAGCAGAGCTGGATTTTCTCTTTCCTATAGTGATAGGGAGAGGCAGAGGCTGCATCAGGTGTCAGTAAGGAACAGGGACGTTGGCTGCCATCTGCTCAAATTGGCTGGAGCTTCACATGCCAGGAAACCAAGTTGGGGGCAGGCAGTCCCCTGTTGCAGATTTTGCAACAGGCAGGTGATGGGACAGACCTGGAGAGGTTGAGATGGATGAATGCCACAGATGACTGCCTTTTGGATCAGCCAAGACTGCCTTTGTCCTGGCAAGGCCTACTGGGGGATGAGTGGGTCTTGAATGGTCACATGCCTGGCTGTTAAATTTCTGCTTTGGTGAGTTAGTGGATTCCAGGCAACATTATTTGTTCATGTCTTCACTTAAGAATTGAAGCCAAGTTCACCGCTCCTAGGGCAGAGGAGGTGAGCCAATCCCAGCACCCAGGAGGAGGCTCCCTGGCCACCATTCCACCACTCAGAGGGCAAAGGAGGTGAGCTGTGCAGGCACCAGCAGCAGCCCCCGACCCAGTTGGAAATGAGAAGACCTGTAAACAAGCCTCAAAAACAGACTTCCAGATCACCTCCAGCAACCCCAAAGGGAAACGAGATGGAACACTCTGATACTCAACCACCTGGACTCCCTGAACTGTCAACAAAAGAGGATCTGGAAAAAATGAAATCAGAAATAATTTCTCACATAACAGCAGAGATTGTGCCCATAGTGTAAGACATGATTAATAAATCTAGAGAGGACACAGATTTAAAAAAAAATAGAGGAGCTTAGGAACATGATGGAATCCCAACATAAGAAACAAATGGAATCCATGAAACAGATACAGATTTCCAGGAGATTAAAAACTCCATCGAAAGTCTACACAGCAGAATGAGCCAATATGAGGACAGAATTTCAGATATAGAAGATAAGATTGCAATTAGTGACCAGGAAAAGAAAAATTGCTTTAAAATTATAAGGGATGATGAGAAATCAATCCAGCAGCTGCTAGACAATGCAAAGAAAAATAACATAAGACTGATCAGAGTCAAAGAAGAAACAGGAGAGAGTGCCCATGACATAAAAAAAACTGTTCACAGAAGTGATGGCAGAAAACTTCCCAAGAAGAGGAAGAGAACTTGACATACAGATAAGTGAGGCATATAGAACTCCAAATAGCCTTGACCAAAAAAAATCTACACAAAGGCATATAATTGTTAAGATTCCAGAAACCCAACAGAAGAATAAAATTCTACAAGCAGTGAGAGAAAAGAAACAAATCACATACAAAGGAAAGCCCATCAGAATCACAGAAGACTTCTCAACACAAACCCTCAAGGCAAGAAGAGCTTGGAGTGATGTATTTCAAGCCCTAAAGGAAAACAGCCTCCAACCCAGATTGATGTACCTTGCAAAACTATCTTTCAAAATTGATAGAGAAACAACATACTTTCATGATAAAGAGCACCTTAGGAACTTCATGAATACCACACCAGCACTCCAAAAATTTTAGACAATATCCTAGGAAAGGACAATGAGGATCACAACCCTAGGAAGCCCAGCAGAATGAATCCATTGGGCATGACAAATTAAACACAAAGGGGGAGATTCCAACAAAAAGAAAAAGTCATGACAAGGCTTTGAAAACTTTTAACTTCATCTCCCTACTGAGTGTATAATTCAATCTTGTTATTGTACTGATTAGTATTTTTCTGATTCTAGTGTTGCACACCTATCCTTGTGCTGTACTGGCTATTTATCATCTTCTTGTGTTTACTTTTTAATTGGGTTTTCTATTAATGAGCTCTAAGAATTCTTTATATATTCTGCTCATAGGTTATATGCATTGTAAATATGGTCTGTTTAAGAACTACTTTTCATTTTAATGATGTCATTTAAAGTTCTAAAGTTCATTTATCAATTTTTTTCTTTTATACATCATGTTTTTTGTATCCTAGGAAGTTCTTGCCTATCCTAAATTCATAAACATTTTCCCTTATAATTTCTTCTTATAGTTTTAGTCTTTCATATTTAGGTTCATAGATCCTTTCAAGTTATTTTTATCTATGGAAATAAAGGGTTGAGTTTAATTTTTTATATACGGATGCCAGGTGTTCTAGTGCTATTTGCTGAAAACACTATCTTTTCCTCTGCTCTTGAATTGAGTTTATATTCTATAAAATGTTAATATTAAATGATCTTTCAAAACTTAGTGGACCATATATGTGTGGTTCTACTTTTAGATTCTCTGTTTTATTCCAATGATCTACATGTCTTTCCTTACACCAACACTGCCTTGATTACTCTAGTTTTACAGGAAGTCTTAAAATTAGGTAATAAATGGCTTCCAACACTGTTTTTTTCTTTTTCTTTTTACTTTTCTGGGTCCTTTGTACTCCTACATAACTTTTAAATTTCAATATCCAACTCTTCATTTATAGCAAGTATACATAGACCTGAATTTTTGTATATACCTTGTGTTTTCTAATCCTGCTAAATTCAAATACAAGTTCTAGGGGCTCCTAAGGATTTCTTAGTATTTTCTCTGTAGATGATCATTTCATCTACATATAAAGATTTTGCTCCTACCTTGCCAATCCTATCCTAATTGTGTCATTTTATTGCCAGACTATTTTGGTTTAGGCCTATGTTTCAAAGTTTAATGGACAAATGAAGAGTAAGCATATCTGCCCTTGTTCCCCACCTTAAGGAGAAAGCATTGTATCTTCTCCATTCATATAAGACGTTTTTGCTGGAAGTATGGAGTACATGTCTTCGATCTGTTGAAAAGGTTCTATTCTACTTCTAGTCTCCTGATAGCTTTTACCATGAACAGCTGTAGAATTTAGTCCAATACTTTTTCTCCAACTAGTGACAGGATCATATTGCTTTTTCCTTTCCTCTGTTAAAATGATGACTTTTGGGGGTGGATCTTCCAATGCTGAACCAACACTGCCATCCCTATAATAAAACCTCTTTCTACATACTGCCAGATCTGACTTCTAATAGTTTGTTTTGTTAAACAAACTTCTATCTATGTTCATACCTTTTTCTTCTATTACCTTTATCTGGTTTTAGTATTAGCACAATGTTGATTTCCTAAAATGAGAGAAGTGTTCCTTCTTTTTTCTGCTTTAAATGTTTGATATAATTTATCAGTTAAAATGTACATGAGCCTGTCGTTGTCATACAGGTAGGTTTTCAAGCTAAGAATATACTTTCTTTAATAGGTGCTATTCAAATTTTATATTTCCTCCAGAGTTAGTTTCATTAATTTGTCTTCCAAGGCACTTAGAAGTTGTTAAATGTATTTCAAAAGTGACTTTTGTAATATGCTTTCTATATCCTTTTAAATTCTGTAAAATCTGTGGTAATGTCTCCTAGATCTTGATATTGTAATTTAAAAAATGTATAATTAATATTGTGTACTAGGAAGAAAAGGTCTAAAGGAGCAGGGGAAGTGGGAGGGTTAGGGGAAGGGAAAGAAGGGAAAGGAAAAATTATGAGAAAAGGAAAAAAAAGGAAACAAAGTCTTTGCAAATAGCGAAGGGTGCAGGGCGTGAAGGGAGGGCAGGGGAAGGGGAAAAAAATAAGAACCAAGATATTCATGTAATGGTACAAGATCCCAACAATGAATGTAACTGTATTTTATACCTAAAATGTACCAATAAACTTAATGGGGGAAAAAAAAAAAGAATTGAAGCCAAATAGACTGGTCTTCCATGTGTTCTGAAGCTTCATTTTTTATTTTATTATTTTTTTAATCAAAGTAGCACATGTACATAGGTTTCAAAAGTCAAATGTGACAATTAAGTATATAATAGGAACAGCTGTCCCTGAACCATTTGTCTCCCTCCCAATTCTCCTTCCTCGACATCATCTTCTGGTATTTACCTTCATATTTATAGTGAATACTTAGGATGCACTTTCTATTTTTCCTCCAGTATTAGATTTATTGAAGACATCCCTGTCATCTCTTGTGTGTGTAGACACACACATAAACAGCTGCACTCTTCTCCACTTTCTCAGCAGACTTGTCACTGCTTTCAGAAAGCTAAACCAGTTGTTGGCTTTGTGTTTGCAGCAGAGCTGAGTCTCCTGAGTGCTAGAAAAACCCTCTTATCTTGCGCACTTCCTTTCTTTTTGGAGTCAGTACTCTGTCAGTTTCCATGTAACTATCACTGACTCTTTCACAACTCCCCAGCTGATCCCCAAGCCTCCTCTCTACACATTCAGCACAGCCAGCCTTCTGTTCTCAGACTGGAGAGCCCCTTTGCCTCATAGACATTTGGGGGTACATTTGGGGAACTTGCTTTCTCAGATACAGGGGCTTTACATAACTTTTTAAAAAACTACAGTAATTCTGGTCTATTCTTTAAATTACACTGAAGATTACTTCTAATCCATATGCATGTCTTGGCTTTCTGAGAGTATAAAATTTCCTCCCATCCTTGGTTTCAAATTTGGTTTGGCCTCTATTTTGCCAGTCTGATTTATACAAAGGCAGTCAGGAAAAGACAGCTGGTATTCCTTCCAGGTGCAGTGTAATTTAACTCAATGATATCAAAGCCTTTCCAAGTAAAAAGGCCTCCTGGGCTTATTTTAATGAATAGATAAAGCTAATTTGTAATTAGTACATTGAGTTGTTAATATGCAAATAAGGCCTGTTATTATCTGTAATTAGCACCAAATTCTAGATAGCTAAGAATACTGCTAAAGTGCTTAGGAAGGCCTGTCCTTCCTCAGGTCTCCCCACACATCATCTCCAGCCCATACACAACTGCCTGGGGACCCCTCCTCTGCAGTCCAGAGCACCCAGACCTACTTAAAACTGAGCTCAGGCTCTGTTTCCTTTCCACACATGCAGCCCTTTCCAGGAAATCCATGCCTCAGCCACTTCCTTCCCCCCACCTTAGGGTTCCCACAGCAGTTCATCACTTGTGCACTTGCCTCACTCAAAAACCTGGGTCACCTCCAAACTCTGGCCACCCACTCTGTCCCCATATATCCCACCCATTTCCCAGGCTGCTGCTGCTGCCCCCACTGCCACTTCCCCAAGACCACACTACTTGCAGTGGCCCCTCCAAGGTCTCACCACCTCTTTTCTCCATTGATCCACCTATTTTTCATGTTGCAGCCAGCATGGTTTCTTCAAACTACCTCTTCACTTTAAATCATTTAGGTCTCTGTTTCAAGTTTCCACCAGGAAGATATCCTCAATCTCCAGATCCTTGGTTTCCTGCATCTGACACAAGCACTCTTGGAACCTTGCTCCAGTCTCCAGCCTGCATTTAAGCACACACGTGGAATATGCTTGCTGATTTGTCTGCTTCATGACTTAAGGATGTGCACTACTACCCTCATCAATCAACATACACCAAGTCATTAATAAATGCTATCAGAAAATGACTGGGCTAGTCTAGATTGTTTTTAAAGTTCTCTATCAATTCTTATTTGATTAAAAGTTGCCTGGAAAATCCACTCCTACCCTCTATATGCAAAAGTAACTTTTGTCTTATCTCTGGTCACTTGATTGCAAGTTTTGCATTGGGAAGGCCTTGGGTGAATTGTTCTATCTAGCTTGATTGCTGTCCAGGGAAGCACACTGTTCACTCCAGAGGACTGAGTACAAAGGGTTGAGCCCTGGGAGTTTAAGGGGGTCTGGGACCTTCCCATCTCTGGGCTGTAGAACCTTGGAACTGCGGTTGCCCTGTGAGACCTAGGTGGCTTCAGTGGTCCAGCAGGGAGCCAGTTCCATGAAGCCACTTCTCCAGCTCTGCCACCTCGTGCAACTCTCTCTGTTGCCCACATCTGCAGCCACGGCCTCAAGTACAGATTAAGTCCTTTGACATCAGGCTCTAAAAACACAAGGAATGATTTTCTCTTTGGTAGAACATATGAAATAACATCTTTTCAAGTATGTGGAAGATCAGAATTTGAATAGGATGGGGAGTGGTAGGAAGGGGCTGGGCCCACAGCTTGCGCCCCTCTGAAAGGGGCCACCATGAAACTTGCTTTCTTTCCTCTACAAAATGACAAAATCACTGTGGGGACATTTACAGCCAGAATTCCTTTGACATTTTTAAATCTCCAAAATCATCAAAAATAAAACAGTGTACCATGTGTGTTGGCAAGGGAAATGCTTTATGTCATGGGGTTGTTTAAAAGACATCAGTGGAGCCTGCTTAGCTTAGTCAGGGTTGCTTTCTGTGTTTTTGGATAATCGAAGGATTAGTTTTAGTGTTCTGGGCAGCATTTATTTCATGTGGAAGCCAGTAGGGAGGGCAAGTTACTCACTCACAACTCATGGTGCAGACACGACCAGCAGGCCAGGGCCACATTTCTCCTGTGTGGTGACAGAGGAAGGGACAAAAAGGGAAAATATCCAAGGTGCACAAGACAATGACATGTTCCCTGAATTAAACAGATGTTAGAGACCAGCCCTAGACCCATAGCTCACCTTGAAAGATTTAGGAAAATCTAGGAACCTTGGCTCTTCACTCAGAGAGCTAGGAAGGGAGTCCAATCCTTGGAGGGTCTTTGCTCATCCCCACTCACTCCCTAGCTCCCGGATGGGAGCTTGGTGAGCAAATCTCTGGACCAAGAACCCACCCAGAAGGCAGAGAAGCAGTGGTTCTGAAGCTCTAGCAGAGAGGCCAGACGGCTCTGTCCCCAAAACCATTCAACTGCCTGTAAATGAAACCCTTTCCCCACTCTGCTGAGATCTCACAAAGGTACCAGCCTCCACAATGTTTGTGCAGTTAATTGTCTTTTAGGATACACTGTGATGCCCAAATTTCAGCAGCCCATCAGCACTTTGTGACAACTCCCAGCAGAGATGCTAACAAGAGAGGAAACCTTTGGTGTTGCTGAATATGCTATTCTCTGCATGGAAAAAGTAAAAGTGGGAGGGGGCCTGGGCCTTGTGACCTCAAGCTCAGAGAATGAGCCAAAGTGGACAGTAGAGTTGGACCCTGAACCTCCTCAGCACAGCTTGACCCAGGACCATACCCTTCTAGGAAATTTGGGCTGGTTCTGAGGCACCCAAGCCAGCAATACTGCACTGTACACAACTCTGTATTAACAGCTGGGCATAACAGTGCACAGCTGTAATGCCAGTACTCAGGAGGCTGAGGCAGAAGGAACGCCGAGAATTCAAGGCCAGCCTGGAGAGAGTTCAAGGCCAGCCTGAACTAGCAAGACCCTGTCTTAAAATAACAAACAGAAAATAAACAACTTTGTTTTAAAAGAAGAGTGGGCTGGGGCTGAGCATGCAATCTTTCCTCATGAATGAAGGCTGGTCACTGCACTTGGAAGTAGGAAATAGATTAGCTTTGCGTCTGGCATCCCTTCTCCGTCATCTTTACAAATGCATAGGAAAAGGTCTAGTAAATTGCTAAGTGCCCAGAATAAGGACATCTCCTCACCAAAATTTACCCTGGGTGTAGCCCATGTGAAAATGCCACTCTGCACTTCTGGGAACAGATATGTACCAACAGCCCAACTCTAAACTTGTCCAACAAATTGCTTCCAGATTTTGAAACTTGTTGGATAATAGAATGTCTTAAGTACTAAGTAGGTATAAGCACTGGACTCTTATTCCAGACAAATTCTGCCTATAATTCCCCCTGGAAACAGGAATGTTTGGAACTCACTGATAGCCTCCAGGTAAGATCTTGGTTTAGGAGCTGACCAAGGAAGTCCCTCAAACAGGAAGATTCTGTAATTACTGTGAGGTACAAATTACTGAGTTCTCTCTAAATACATTACAAATTATTGGTTTTACTAAAATTCAATTAACAGCTTCTCTAGAGTATCTCTGCTGATAAAGCGAGATGCACCTGTGGTGTGGGGAGAAAGGTTGTCTCTGAAGGAGACCGCTGGAAGGAACTGGTTTTCTGCATAAGATCAAACGCCAACTGCAACTGCGATGGCCTCAATAGATTGGCTGAGTTGGAGTGTGTCAGTGGGATTTTCTTGGCATCTCACCCACTTTTGATAATTGATCTGAGCAGCATTTGTCTAGGTCATGTTTGGTGACAGTGTTAATGGCGACTTGCACAGATTCTCTCCCTTGGAGTGATTTACTGCCGACTAGTTGAGCTGTGATTGTGTGCAGCTGAAACCTGGCTTTTTCCCATCTGTGTGGACATCACCCTTCCCTCCAAAATTCCAAATGGTCCGGCTGGAGGGGGCACCAGAACTAGGGGTCTTAAGATTCACTATCCAATCCAGATTCTTAGCTGGGATGACCCGAGTGTTTTGTTTGGGGGAAATGTTTCTCCAGAGGAAGCAAGGTGTTGGCTCACTCCTACGAGAGCTTCGAGGGCTGGTCAGGCTCACTCAGCCTGGTGTACAGGAGGGCCCTGCTGAGGATACAGGCAGGGATGAGAACAGCTCTCCCTGTGTTCAGCAAGCTCTATACCCTGGTACCACATGTGTCCAAAGGAGGTGTTTTTTCTAGTTCTTGGAGATACTGTATGAGTGACCAGCCCTAGGAACCACCCGTACTGATGGACGTGATGCTGGGCCAGGTATGGGTGCAGGAGGGGGTTCTGGAAGACAGTTCCTGTCTGATGGCTGTCCAGGTCTGAGGCTCCATGGAGAACAGGCAGCACAGGCCCAGAACCTGCTTGGCACTGGTGTTTGGATAAAGGGGTTCGCTTTCACTTCAGAAGAACTCAGGCCTCTCCGGGGAAGGAACAGTAGAGCTGATGATGAGGAGAATTAATATTTTTTTTCTGTTTACAAGATGATGGAAACATCTTTCAGGGTTTTCACACTGGGCACTGTATCTTCTCATCCTTGGGGTGAGTTCTAGAAGAACTGTGTTTCTATTTGTTTTTTTTTAAGATTGGGCCCTGCCCCTGCAGCACTTAGCAGCTCTGGGCTCATGCCTTTGTTTATGTAGCCACAAGTACCCCGTAAGTGCATCTCTGTCCACTAGCAAAGCTGAAGTGAGCTGAACACCCCACCCCAAATCCTCCCCACTACAAATGCTGCTAAAGGACCCTGAAGAGAGAAACAAGAGGCTGAGTTCCACCTTTTCCTGGCTATTCAATCTTTAGCAAGTCACTTAAGCCCTCTGAGCCCCAGTCCACTCCCGTGCACAAAGGGCATGTGGTATAAGCACTTCCCATAGCTGCTCAGAGGGTCAGCCACAGAGGGGACACCATTTGGGCTTGCTCAGGATCATGCCGCTTCATCCTGGAAGTGGTGCCCTAAAGCCAACCAAGACCACCTCAGCCTCTCTTAAACCTCCACAGCCACTTGAGCCCTTCATTTCTCTCTCTTCCTTTCTTGTATCACTTATTACTCATCTGTGCAATACACACTGGCTGCCCATCCCCACTGCACCTTGGCCTTGACACACATTCACCTCTACAAGCTTCTGAGGTCCAAGGTGATGGTGAATTCAGCTACACACACACTCACACACTCACACACACTGGAGCCTTGGGCATGATTCAGGTTTAAGCCAGCACCACCTGGATTAAATCATTGAGTGTGTATCATTAAGTATTCAAATCCTAAGAAGCAAAGCCACACACACTCACATACCAGTGGGGATGTTTCAAACTTGAAGATTTCCTCTGCAACAACACTGTGTTTTTCTACTAGCAGCAGGCTTGGCTAGCCATGTGAATAATTTTAAACAGCCTGAAAAATTACCATTGATTTCAAAGCATTGATTTTCTGTACCACAGTAACACATTAAATCTCTTTTTTTGAAAAAGACAAAGAGAACCAAAAGAATAAACTTTCACTCCAAAGAGTCGGGCTGGAGGGGTACTTATGCAACGAAATTAATTTAATAAGTTGCTTGTTTTACACTGGGTGACCTGGGAAGGACATTTTGCTTCTAGCCAGAAAATCCTGTTGTATAATAAGTGAAAGCTCAGATGCGCCCCAGAGAACAAGGGAGCTGAGGCCAACTCAGGACACCAAGTAGAGGCCTGTGTGACCTGCACCCCAGGGCCTGGAACCTGAGGCTGGCGAGGGAGGAACTTGGGGAAGAGGGCTGAGCTAGTGGGCCAAGCTATGAGGCTACACCCCAAATCTGAGCCCTGTCTGCCAGGTTATCCCAGAGTTTCCCTCTTCATTACTGAAATTACACATTTTAAAAAGCAATGCTTAGACTTCTATCATGATTTCCAATTCTAAAGAAAAAAATTTCCTCAGGCACATGTGTCATGATTTAATTTTATAACCCCCATTCATGTATTTTTTTCTCCAAGATAACCTATTTCTATAACCTTTAGTCATCTTATTTTTCCCAGGAGAAAATGCTTATAGCCAAAACAGTGGCACTGTCATAACTTTATGTCTACAGTGGGAAAAACATTTTCCCCATCCTTCACTTCACTACCCCACCACTGCTTACCCTCTCCCTGCTCCCTCCAGAAACTTCTATACTTGGTTTCAAGCTCAAAGCAGATTTTATTTATTTATTTATAGAATTCATCAGTTAAATCTGTTCATCTTTTTCTGAGTTGAAGGACTGGAAGAAATCACACATCGTCTCTGATGTGATATACCCATGGGCGGTTTTGCATCCAACCCAAAGATAGCTCAACTTCATTTTAAGATGTTTTGCCTTCTTTGGCAATTGAAATCAAACTTTTCTCAGCAGACGTGTGCGAGTGGGTTACACAACTCCTAAGGCACAGGAGTGTTTGCTGTGGTCTCCTCTTTACCCTGGGTAAACTTTGGAGCCCTGGAGGCGTGAGTGCTCCCTCTCTGGGACAGAAGAGGGGGAGAATGTAATTGTCCTGAAGTCAGCTTTGTAAGACCGTGGGAAGAGGAGGAAGTCTATAGGAGGAGGAGAGTTAAGTTTCTGGTGTACTCAGCTTGAGGTGACTATTAAACACCCTAGTGAAGATGTCAAGTTGTCAGCTAGATCTTTGAGTTGAGCATTCCACAGTTAATCTGGGCTGAAGATGAATTTGGAAACTGTTCTCATCTGGATGGTGCTCATATTCATGTTTAGAGATTAAGTCACGTGGAGTATAGACAGAGGTCAGCGGACCAAGCCCAGGTTCCTTAGTGGAGTTTGAGAAGACAAAGAAGGCTCAGCATGAGAGACAGAAACAGAGCAGCCCATAGGTAGCAAGAAAGAAAACCAGGAGACCTTGGTGGTCTGGAGGTCAAGGGCAAAGAGGCCAACAGTGAGGAGCTGCCTGACAGGTTTAGAGATAATCGTGAGTCTGTGTGCATGAGCTAGTGAGTGTGTAAATACTCGGAGCTGTAGCTGATTGGACACTGCTGATTCTGTGTAGATGGGAGTTAATTTACTGTTTACTTTTGTACATGTTTGAAATTTCCCACTAAGAAGAGTAAACGAAAATAAAAGAGGGTGTTAGAAACTATGTGAAGTCCTGGTAACAGGCTGGTTTTGAGAATGGCTCTGGCCCCACAGTAATAGCAACAAGAACAGTCTGTGTTGGCAGCAGGTTCAAGAGAGATTGGGCATAGGGATGTGGAGTGAAAACTCCTTCAAGGAATTTTGAAGAGCAGTCATCTGTGATCTGCACATTGGCTTTCTCAAAGGCCGATTTGACTGGATAATTGAAGGCGAGTTTTTTATTCTTATCTTTACTTGCACAGGGAATACTGCCTGAACTGGGAACTAGAAAGTCATGAGACCAGTCTATTATTAAAGTCCCCTGCTGTTTCTGAGTCTCACTCTGCTCACCTGTACAATGGGACCAGAAAGTCTCAAGGCTGAAGCTCAGAAGTAATCTCACACTTTTCTCTGAGAGAATCCTCAAGGTGATCTGGGTTTAGAATGTAGCTCCCTTTCCCCAAAATTTCTTCCATCCATCTTGCCTCCTGTTTGTTGTTATTTTTCTTCTGTCCCATGAGCAGCATAGGCAGACTGAGGAGAAAGTCAATAACACAAAGAGCTGAGAGATGGAGAGCTGGATCAAGACACACCTGAAGCTATGCCTGCAATCTGGATTATTCAATTACCTAGAATAGGTTAGGATTGTTTTTCCATCATTTGTAACACACACACACACACACACACACACTCACACACTCACAGTCCTGATATCTAGGGTGAAGGAAAGCGAATGGGTGAACCCAAAGTCAGCATAAGCAGAACAAAAAATTGTATCTTGCCATTCCCCCTTCCTGCTCTCAGCTTTCTGGAGCCAGCTCTACACCTGGACTCAAGATGTGGTCCCCTTACTCTTTCCCATTCACCCAGGATATCATGCTCTCCTGACTTGACCTGATTTCTTCCCTAGTCTGGAGTAAAGTTTCTCCCCTTTTCACCTTCCCTTGCCATTCTTCAGTCTTGAGACATCAGGATGAGGCCTCTCCCTCCTCCTCCTATCATGACAAATGGAAACTTCGGCATAGCACCTTTGGGCAAAGAAACAGGTATTTATATGGTTTGGCAAGGGGGAGTCCACTACATTTTCTTTGTACTACATAGTGATAAAAAATAAAATACAAAGTCTCAGAGAAGATATAGGTTTGTAGGAAACTTTGAAATAAGACCTTTTCAAAATGTTAAATGAGGAACTTGACGTATCTTTTAAATATTAGATTTAATGCTTCAAATGATTGCCCTCAAATCCTGATCAAAACTTTTCTATGACAGTATCTTTAAATTCTTAGTAGTCACTATCAATGAAGAACTCTGCACGTTGAAATAAAAAAATTAAAATCATTTTTACAACCCTTCAAAAACGTCAACAGTTGAATTTATATTTAAGGAATCCAACTTTTTCTCATTTCTGCAGACAAATTTCTTAGGATGTCTTGCTGACATTTCTTGTAATAACGCAAATGAACTTCTAATCCAATGGGATTATTTTTTGCCAATTCTTTTCAAATAATGATAGGGCCCTGATGTACAGAATAAATTTACACTGTGACTCTGTCCCCCAGGACCCACAGTGAACGCCTCCAAAACAGACCATCATTTTGAAGGCAAGGACTTAGACCCTCCTAGCCCTCCTTGGTCTCCTAGACCCTTTGGGCTACATCCTGGGCCTTGTGTTCAGTTGCTCCTTGGCCTCCTGTCCTGAACAGGCTGCATTATGCTCTGCAGCTGGCCTCACCCAGTCTCTGGAGCCCAGTAGGTCCTGTGTGTTTGAAATTGGTCACTGTGCCTTTTTTTGTCTGCAGGGACCCCAGGCTTCTCTCACTCTGAAGCCCATGGCTGAAAGCAACAGTCCAGGCCTGGCCTGGCCACCTCCGTGGGCTGTCAGCACCATAACTCCCCAGTGGCAAAGCATCAGTGTCTTGAGATGGTGGTTGGGATGCTCTGGGCAGCTCATATCATCATGAGGTGAAGGTACCCTGAGTAACTGTTGCCCTAGGGCACATAAATATATCCCTTGATACTGATTCAAGCCCCAAATCCTACCACCGCCATCTCTTCCTATCATCCTTTTCTTTTCTCTTGACGTCACCCGCCCCCATCTGTTTCTAGTCACCTAGAAGCTAAAGTCAGGGTCCTGTTCTCAGTGCTGGTTCTCTGGGCTTTTCCAGAGCAGCCATCACTATTTCCTGCTCTATCAAGAAGCACTTCTCTTTATGCTCTGTGGGTGGCACCTTCTTGAGCTTTTTACTTCTTGACTTTTGATTTCTTTTTCCTACTTCTTGATGCCTTGCTTTCTTTGTTGGTTATTTTTCTGTTCCATCCACTGGTGTGAGGGGGGTCTATGACATCTCTCCTCTTTCTCACACTCTGTGTGTGTGTGTGTGTGTGTGTGTGTGTGTGCGCATTTGGTACTGGGAGATTAAACCCAGCGCACTCCATAAGCCCCAGCCCTATTTATAGATATAGCCTGATTAAGTTGTCCCGGCTGACCTCAGACTTGCAATCCTCCTGCCTTAGTCTCCTAAATAGCTAGGATTAAGGCATGCACCTGGCCCCAACCTTCTTTTTACTTCATATCCTCTACTAGTTTTGGCATTAGTCATGTGGGCACATTAAAAATCTTGCCAGTGATCTGCCTTTCCTTTAAGCACCCACTGGATCATCCTGATACTACCCACATTTGTCATGCTAAAAAATCCCTCATTCTTTCAGGTCCAAACAACACATCCGCTCTTCCTCTCATTGAGTCTCTAGTTAAGAGCACCACTGTTGCCCCACCTAGGTTCTGACCCTTGAAGGTAACCTTGACTTCTCAACAGATTGTTGCATCTTGATGATCCTCTCTCCTGAATCCCTGACACAGTTGTTCCTTTGATTTCTGTAGATGCCATCCTATCCTAGGCTTTTGACCTCTCATCTGTATTATTATAATAGCTCCCCACACTCACCTATTATCTTGTTTTTCTTCCTTTTGCTTCTTAAATTACCAGATTACTCTCACAAAGAGAACTTTCTTGTTGTTGGACAAGGTGGCGCACGCCTGTACTCTCAGCACTCAGGAGGCTGAGGCAGGAGTATGTCAAGTTTGAGACTAGCCTGGGCTATATAGTGAGACCATGTTACAACCAACCAACCAACAAACAAACACAAAACCAAACTTACTTCTTTAAAGTCTTCCAATAGCTCCTGACAGTTGACTAAATTTTTAGACATTCAAAACTCTCATAAACTGTCCTCTACCTATTTGTGTAACTCTACTTCAATCATTGATTCTAGAAATACTTACTGAACTTCTATACTTTGTACCAGGTTGGCTGAGGTACTGGAAATACAGCAAAAAATAAAATGTAAGTCTTAGATCACATATAACTTATATTCTATAGAAGAGAGTGAGATGATAGGCAGACAAGCAAACATGTATGCCAGACCAGCAGTGCAGCAGAAAAATAAAGCAAGGTAAGAGAGTAGATGACAATGGGGGTAGCATTTCCAACAGGATGGTCAGAAGGACCTATGATAAAACAACATTTGCCTAGGGCAGTGAGGGTGACATTTGCAGAGCTTTCAATGATGACAAAGAGCCCGCTGCGGCACATGTGCCATAGGTTCACCACCACTGACCTGGAGACGTATATAAAGTCAAGGAGTGAGCTTTATGGCTATCTGGGCCAGAAGCATTCCAGAGAGAGGGAAGAAAAAGTTCCAAGACCTTAAAGTGGGGTCTTGCCTGGCAATTTGGAGAAAGAACAAGGAGCCCTATGGATGAGGTGGTTGAACAGGAAGAGGGAAATGAGACCAGAGGTGGCCGTAGGCCAGGTTTTATAGGACCTTGTGGGCCAAGTACGCATTTAGGACTTCATTTTGAATAAGGTGGGAGGCATTGGACAGTTTTGATTAGTTGAGTGCTATGTTCTACAAAGTAGTACACTGACAGCTGTGTGAGGAACAGATGGGAGAGGGAAGAAACAAGATGAGAAGTTGAGGTGGTAGTTAGGGGGCTCCTGCAATAGTCGAGGCAAGAAATAAGCAACAATTGAGAAGTGTCATTTCTGGTTATAATTTGAAGGTAATGCTGAGAACGTTTGCTGATGGATTGGATGTGACGTATAAGACAAAAAAAGTCAAGGGTGATTCAGAAGCAACTGAAAAAATGCAATTGCCATTAACTGCACTTCATATATAGAGTGTGGGAAAGAGGAAGTCTATAGGAGGAAGAGAGCTCAGTTTCTGATGTACTCAGCTTGAAGTGACTATTAAACACCCTAGTGAAGATGTCAAGTTGTCAGCTAGATCTTTGAGTTGAGCACTCTAGTTAATCTGGGCTGAAGATGAATTTGGAAACTGTTCTCATCTGGATGGTGCTCATATTCATGTTTAGAGATTAAGTCACGTGGAGTATAGACAGAGGTCAGCGGACCAAGCCCAGGTTCCTTAGTGGAGTTTGGGAAGACAAAGAAAAGAAGGCTCAGCATGAGAGACAGAAACAGAGCAGCCCATAGGTAGCAAGAAAGAAAACCAGGAGACCTTGGTGGTCTGGAGGTCAAGGGCAAAGAGGCCAACAGTGGGGAGCAGTCTGACAGGTTTACTCACTTACCAGTCCAATTATTTAAATATGGGATGTCAAAATGGCATTTTTATTAATTTTTATAACAGGAATATAAAAACAATTTATCAAATTTATTCTATAATTTTTCTGTGTATGGTATATCTTAAAACATTCAATACACAATGAAACATTACAATCTGGACAGTAGTATCTAGTCTCTTTCTGAATTCTTTTTTGTATTATTGTCTTTCTTTGAACAACACATTTTACACTGTCAGGTTGGACTTCATTATTTCTGTGGGTGGTACAATTTCAATAAAATGTCTACCCACTAAACATGATAGTGAAGACTTCGATGATGGATGTCCTGGTTGGTGTTTTGCTACCCATATTTTTCAATTATTTGGTCTAAATTAATCTAAATTGTAAATGACTTCTTAAATCCCCTTGTTTTGAATAAATAACAAACGTGTTCCATATTGTTTAGTCTAGGAGGTGCATAAATATTTAATGATAATATGTTATTCCTCACTTTTTGCTTACAGGATAGCTTGTTAGATATTGGTCAATTCTGTCAACACCATCCACAGAATTATTATAATCATTGACCACTACTACATTTTTTTGTTTCATTTCTTCTTTCAAGTTCTATCATTTCTATATTATGAACAGCTGACAGTAAGGAGACATCTTTTTTGTCTTTCCACCTTTAACACAAAGTTTTCCTCTCGGATATGCTAATATTTCTCCCTTTTTCAGTTTTTCTTTTCCAGGTCCTTCCTTCCTATTCAGTCTCACTGTTCCAAATGTGTCCATTTTGTATTGTAAAAGAGTATCACTGAGTTTTGGAGTATAAAAATTATATCTAATGTATTTAGAATAAGAATTTTTATAGATTGTAGCATAAAATTATAGGTTATTGTCCCCAAATAAAATAAATACGAATTAGTAAGAGAAAATAATCAGAACTTAGATTTCACTAGAAACAAACATCAAAGGCAAATACAACATTCTAAATAAAAAAGTATGCAAAAAACAGTCGCTATAAAATAAATAAACAGATGAACAAGTGTATCGCCTGCAAACAAGAATCAATTGGTTGAAATGACACCTGCCCAGCAGACACTTAGGATAGTCAGTATATAAACAAATGTGCTGCCTGAGAAACTCTCAGGATAAATTGTTAAGTGGTTAAAGATAACGGTGAGTCTATGTGCATAAGCTGCTGTGTAAATATCTGGAGCCATCACAGATTGGACACTGGTGAGTCTGTGTAGGTGGGCATTTATTTAGTTTACCTGTGTACATGTTTGAAATTTCCCACTAAGAAAAATAAAATAAAAAAGCATGAGACAGGCTGGTTTTGAAAGTGCTGTGGCCCCACAGAGAGAACTGGTAGTAGTGACAAGGACAGTTTACAGTGGAGAGCCTGTAGGCAGCAGCTTCAAGAAAGAATAGTAGGGAGGGATGCGGAGTGACTTGAGTGCAACCTACTCCAATTCCAAGGAATTTTGCAGGAAATAGGAAGAAAGACATGGTGAGCAGCTACAGAGACATCCAGGGGCCAAGAGCACTGGCTGACTTGCTAGTTGAGGGTGGAACGATTACAGCTGTATTTCTGACCACTCTGCTTCCCACATCTCTGGACAGTGCTCCCTCGCACACACTGTCCACACCTCCTCTGCCCAATCCTCCCATCCATCCATCAAGGCCTTGCATCTCGTATCACCTCAAATGGACCAGATGTTTACAGGTTTTCTTACTACATTATCAAGAACATTTTTACAGGATAGTCTCAGTTGTGGTGTTCTACTGGGGTCTCTGTAGCCCTTATCTTCAATGTGTACCTGAGCACACTGTGTATTTATACTGAAGATCAAAACTACACAATGTTCCCCTGAAAGCTTTCACAAAGGCAGCAGAACTTCTACAGAAAAACTGTAAATTTTCTTCTACCTTTAGATCCTGGAAGATGGAATTCAGTAGTAGCAACCAGAACAGCATCTTTCACTTGTCTTTCCCACTTGAAAAGACAAGGCTAGAAGCACTGATTCACACTAAGGGATCATGTGCTGGAGTTTATTTTAAAAAGTAACTGACAAGCCTCAGTAGTTACCAAAGGATTTATTTCTCTTTGAAAACATCAGAAAATAGGTGGGAATGGGTAGGTTGGGAAAATGAGCCTTTTAGTTTAAGATATGACATGTTCAATGAAATTGCAGTAAAAAGTTAAGACAAGGTTAAAAACACTACTTCTCCTACACCTCGCTTGGAATGGATCACAGTGAAGAGACCAGGGCACCATTTTAATAATGTGCTCCCTACTGAGAAGTTTCCCTAAGAAGCACTCACTGTCAGTGTAAAAGGCAGGGACAAGACATTTCTCATCAGGACTAAATACAACATGTGTCAGAGATGACCTCTGAAAAATTCTTAAGAAACAAGAGGTATTATCAGTACTTCTATAACGGCGAGAAGGCTAGAGTGCCAAAAAAAAAAAAAAAATTATGCTCATATGTGGCTAACCTGAGAGGGGAGAACAGCACAGGGCATCAGAATTTCTAACTGCGATCAAGTGCCCACTATTGCCATGCTCTGTGCTATGGCTCACAGAGATGACAGTCTCCATTATGTCTACAGCCCTTTGTTTCAAGGGGAGACCAAAGGAGCATATCATGAATGTCCACAAGAAGGCTTCCTTGATCCTGAGATGAAGGGAGGCTGGAGATTGCTGGCAGAAGTGCCCACAGCACCATGTGCAAAGGTCCCTGGATTTCCAGAGTGTGGTGCTCTGGAAACACAAGGAATCACACCACTATAGCACAGGCAGGCCCAGGAACCAAACCTAGACCCACAGGCCTGGCCACATCACCGAGGACTTTTCTGCCTATGCCAGGCAGCTCTTAATGGAAGGAATCATCAGAGCAGGTTTGAAGTTTTGAAAGATCACTCTGGTAGCTGTGAACTCAAGGAAAAACAGATTGGTACCATGGTCAAAACTGAAAACTGATGACTTTCTGTTGGTCTGATTTGTTTTTAAAGCCAAACTGTTTTTCTGTGTTTGGCTATGCTTGCTTCTGTACCTCAAACAGCTTAGAGTTTCCTATTTGGGTATTTTTAAAGATTCAGATAATTCCATTTTTCACCAATATATACCTTCATCACAAGGGCACAATGGTATCAACTCCTATGAGATAACTTACCATGGTTATGCAAATGACCTTTAGTTATGGAACAGAGAGAACTTTTGCTTCTTAAAGAGTTTCCACCCCCATCTCCCAATTATAAGCCCCTGACTGGAATTTCACCTATGGTGCTATGCTGTTCTGCTGATTCTCAATATTGATTCCTGAAAAGTATTTCTCCAATCTGAGGTGAAATGTAGAAGAAAAGCACAATTTAGTGAATGTTTTAAAATGTTTTTACCTAAGGCCTGTCCTTTCTTCTAAAATATGCCTTACTTCCTTTTTTTGGGTGTAAGATTCTCTTTATTAAATGATGTCAACATAACTTTTTGGGAAATGTCTTTCCATGGTAAAATAGTTGTCATTCTCAGATCTAAAACTAATGTTTGATTGTTTTTATCTTATTTGTGGTACTGGGGAATCAAACCCAGGGGCACTCTACCACTGAGCTACACCCCCAGCCCGTTTTATTGTTTATGTTAGGACAGGGTCTTACTAAGTTGCCCAAGTTGCCCAGGCTGACCTTGAACTCATGATTCTCCTTCCTGCCTTAGTCTCCAAAGTAGCTGGGATTACAGGTATGGGCCACCACACACAGCTTTATGTTCTGGAATACAAATCTAGAAGACTACGTGACCCCTGCTTGGAGTCCCCTCCACTACTCTTTGTTATCATGCACTGCGCTCACCTGGTATTAGCCAGGTGAGAGGAGGGACATGTTGCTGACAACAACCTGCCAAAGTGTCAGAGTTGACAGCTAACTATTCCACAATCAAGAAAATGTTGGCCTAGCGTGTAATTTAATCACTTATTGCTTCCTAATTATAGCTGTGGAATTTAGCATCTTAATGAGAATATCAAACTTCCCTTCATTGGTGGCTTAGTCACTCACATTTAAATAATATTAAATAAAGTTAAATAAGGTCCTCAAAAGGTATTTACTTTCCTGTCCAACTTCATCTCCTACTGGAAAGAGGTGGGTGAAACGTCTCACTCTATCAGCACCAAAGAAACCACTTCAATACTCTGGGGCTGCAGGTAGAAGTGGCCTCCACACACTGTCAGGAAGCACTTAAGAAAAAAGAGCACAAAAACCTATTTGGGTTTCAGATCACACATCTTAAAAATGCTCATGGCACCTATCCACATGCAGCCACTGGGTTTAGGACAATGATAGTTCCCGGTGAATATCCAGTTGTGGTACTGCACCTATTACTGTGAATACAGGAGATTTACAAAGTACTGTCTTTTACATAAGAATCATATTTGGACCTGGAAAGGTTCTTTTTGATCATCTAACCCAATCTTGCCATTCTGTAAACAGAATAAAAAGGGGAAGACTTTCTAGAGGGAAATAGCACCAATAGGAGGTGGGGCCTGGTTGTTTCTGGGTCTAATCCAGGGCTTTCTCCAGCACACGAGTTTTCCCTCTTTAGGAATATTTGGTTACTGATTTTCAAGGTCTTTTTGTGTGTGTGTGTGGGGGGGGGAACAGTAAGAACTATAAGCATAGTTCAAAATGGTAATCTCATTTGAAAATTTGAACGTGGCAAATTCTATATGTAAAAATGCACATTAACACAAAAACTTGGTAGTTCATTACTTTATCATTTCAGAATATTTACTGCTGATTAATCTAAAAAAATTAGATTGCTAATATGAGGCAGATGAATGGAAATATAAACATCATACAAAAACATACCTTCCCCCATTCCCCTTGGCTTCAAGAATAAAAGGTTCAAGTGAAACCTCTATGTCAATCAAATTTCTCAGCTGCTTAGAAAGAAAAACAAGGCTTTTCAAGTCTTTAAACTAATCTCTAGAATGTAATAAAATAGATGGGTTATATTGGGTGATGGCAGCAATAGAAGGAACACAAAAGCATCACCAATGAAACAAAGTAGACAAAGTCTGTTATTTTACATCAGTAGTTTATTACAATACACACTGACACACAATTAGAGAAGGAATGTTCTGACATTTTTTGAGCATTTCACGGAAAGCAAATGTAACCATCCAGGCAGTAGAGTCATCCACACCTTTTCCAAACATAAAGCAAAAGTTTTTACATGTGATCACTCAGGAAAGCAAAGTTTTATTCTTGTCTCAAAAACGTCACTCTCAGAACATAGCTACCATGAAGTGAGCTGACAAGGGAAGGGTTTTCTCCATGACAGACATCACAAGCCCAGTGCCTTGTCTTAATACTACAGGTGGCAGTATGTTTGGGGACTACATAGGATCTACTTATGAGGCTGACTACTGAATTTCACTGTAACTGAAAGGGAAGGATAAAGTTAAGAAAATTAAGCCCTGTTAAAAGAAATGAAGACAAGGAAAAAAATATCTGGATATTTTAAAATGAGATGCTCTTTTCACATAACTTATTTAAAAGGTTATAATTACCATAAACATTTTAACTTTTATTAAAGATCATTAGTGAAAACTTGCTTTTATATCTGCAGATGGGCCCTCTGACTCTACATAGGCTCAGAAGCAAGCAACATACTGGAGTTGTAAATTCTGGGGAAGCAGGCATCAGACTGCTCAGAGTTGCACAGGCATTTTTTTAGATCCACTTTGTAAAAGACACATGGAACCTTAAGACTTTTTCCTCTTTCAGTAGTCACTGTGGCAACAGGTGTCTGAATCCTTTAGTGCCCAAACATACTAAAGCACTCTAGAATAAAATATTAAAATGAAATTTGGGAAAATTCACTACATATTATGTAACTTGGGAACAACAAAGGAAAGAGCTCAAGCATAATTCTAATTATTTCATGTAGAAAAGCACTGCAGGAGAAAACTTTGTTTAAAAACATTAAAACTCGGGCGCATATAAATACATTTTTGGTTTAATCTGTGCTATGTCAAATAGAAATCCTGTCAGATATTCAGTTTACTAGGTAACTCATTTGGGTTTTCATTTCTGACCAGTAGAAGAATATACACTGTTGCATATATTTACATATATATGCATATATAAAAAATTCAGATCATGAAAACTTGTCTTAAATATACTTAAAACCTATACCTCTAAAAATAAATACATTAGTCTCTAACCAGTTAATTCTCAGAGTTCCTTCACAAACCATCAGAACATAATTTCTCAACAATGGCAGATGATCAATTTGCTGCCCTATAAACCCACTGTCTATTAGTAAACATTTTGAAATTTAGAAATATCAATGAAATAACATCTTTAGTCTAGAGTGTAGATAGAATATTGGCTTTGAATGTAAATATCTTGATTTTCTTGATGTTTACTTCCTACAAATGCCTGTTTCACCTCAGCATTTATCTAGCAGTGGGAGAACATTTTCTAGTGATAGCTTTCTATTCCATTGACATTACTTTCTAATCAAAAGAGTCACCTGGCACTTCCTTTGCTGTTTTGTTTGAGGGAACCAACACAACATCATCTGTATTTGATATTGCTCCCATAGATCACAGTGAGTTGTGTGTTTTAATGTAATTTACAATGTGCTGATACCACTGCGGTAAAGCAGAAATAGCTCTGGATTTTAAAAAAGAAAGCTCTCCCAAGAGAACAACGTATAAATGACCTGGTGGTTTATATCTAAGTTCCATGAAGTAACTCAAACCACTGCCAGAATGAACAAATTGGATAACTGATACTGTAGTTCAAACAATAGATGCGGACAAATAGTCAAAATATTTTTCAAAAAAACAATGCAATTCACAAAAATGGAGTTTTACCTTTTTCACTTTTCCAAAAAAACCTTCTTAAAATGATACAAATTAGACCAAGTTGTTTAATATAGTATAGTACTTAGCAAACTTGTCATTTGTTTTTTGAATATAGGAATTTTAGAAATGTGAGAAATCCATGATAAATGACAAAACTTTTGATGCCACTGCCTAAATTTTTAAAAGGAAAGATTGCCAAAGTTGAAACTCAACTTCTAAAAACGACAGTGTTTCATGTGCTCATAGTTCCAGATTATTAACTTTATAAATTAAATGTAAAGATTGTTCTAATATAAACAAGGCCTCTTTTTCATTGATTTCAATCTCATTTAAACTTTTGGACATTTCAATCTTCATATTCCACAAAGTAAGGCTGAGTTTCTCAGATATAAATAAAATGTTTAAATCTAAGAGGTACTGTAGCGCTGAGAAAACAAATGAATCAAATATATACAGGCTGGCTACAATACCTGTTTTAAAAAAATTCAAAATGTGTAAAGATGTCAAGCCACACTCATTTTTAAATTTCTCTGGCTGCAAAAATGGGGAAACAGCATTTTTTTCACTCATCTTTCCTCTTGACCCTGAAGTCAGAGGCAAGTGTTAGGTTGAAGGATGTGGCCTCTTGGGAGGTGGCGGTGGCATGAGCTCTGTGTCAGGGTCCAGGTGATGCTTTCGTTTCTGTCCTTGAGAAGCTGCAGTACATCTGTCGATGAACTCAAACAGCATCTCCTTTGTGACAGGATTTGAGATGCTATTGCACACAGCTGTGGATGAAGGCAGACATGTGAGAGTTAATTAGGGTGGCAAACTCACCACAGGCATATGAAAAAGGTTTCCATCCAAATAAGGTGAACATCCTTTTCAATGACTGGATGATATGACTAAACCAATCTCCCTTTCTTGACCCCCAAATAAGTGTGTTTCTAGTGACTACTCTTTACTGTAGTACTAACTTTAAACCAAAATTTTAAATATCTGGGATATAAGCATGTCTTCCTTATGGCTTTCTATCCCTCTAGCACAGTGCAATGCAATGTTGTCTATATTCTATTAAAGCCTCAATAGAAAAGTGCGCTACATGTTCTGTCAATCTCTTTCTCAGAAAGAAGTCCACTCTGAAACATGTAACATACCACTACCCACTATTCCTAGGGGATAGGAAGGTTCCAGTATAGCTAGAGGAATATATTATTTTATCCTAATATCTTACTTCAAGTAAAATTTTATAACAAAATTATGTAATAAAGCATCTTTTTTGGTATTTTTTTAATTCATTAAGTTTATTGGTACATTTTAGGTTTACAGTACAATGACATTCATCATTGGGAATTTGCACCTGTACATGATATATCTTGGTTCTTATTTTTTTCCCCATACCCCTCCCCTCCCTTTATCCCCTCCACCCCTCCCTATTTACAAAGACTTTATTTCTGTTTTTTCCTCTTCTCATATTTATTCCTTTGGGAGGGGTTGGGGAAAGGAAAGAAGAGAAACATCTTTTCTTGGGTGATCAAAATTCAGAACCAATCAATTTCATTTTATTTATTTATTTGGTTTTAGAAAAAAAAGATACTGGCTTAATCATTCCTTAATCATTCTGAAATGAACTCATTTCGTCTTAACATGGGGGCTTCTTCCAACATAAGCCCCTAAATGTATAATAGTAACATTAAAATTGTAAAACCCAGATTCATGATTTCTATATTTTCACAGGAACTTACCAAATCATCCATCGTGTGAACGAATACTTTAAAAGTATAAAATCCTCTTAACCTTTAACCTCAGTTTTTATCTTTTTTCAACTCCACTAAACACAATTCAGGGCAACAACTGTTACTACTACTAAGTGTACCTTATAAATTTCAGTTAATTTTTGTTCCTCATGAAAAAAACTTAACAATCTTGGGTTCCCAAAGTATTCAGATTGTACTCAAAGAACACACTACTGAATGATAGCATAATAGATTTTGTGTGTGTGTGTGTGTGTGTGTGTGTGTATTTTTAATGGTTTTTCATTTACTTTGTTCTCCACTGTTTGTAAAGCTATTTTACAAGCTGGAAATTACATTTTCCCCTGCTAAATTTGTTTTTTACCATCTGGCAAACAATGGTTTTTATAGTTTTAAATAGATGAAATTATCATGGCTTTTGCTATTGTTCAATAAATTCAACTTGTATACAACCCAGTGTCCTACCTTGTAAACTTCTCTTTTGGATGAATGACATAGCCCACAGGTATGAAGAGGGGAATTTAAAGCTGACTGGAGCCAAACAAGGCACAGATCTGACAGATATTTTTCTAGGCAAACAAGGGTAATGTCCAAATGACTCTAGGCCGCACCGTGCAGGACAGCACAGGTAGCATATCATATCTTGGTTCTAATATCGTAACTTTTGTTTTTTAAATGTAATAAGCGCCAGCAGATTGTCATACTCACCCATGGCGGTGTTGTAGGCATTAGGAAAACTTTTGTCTGTCCTCTGTCTCATGAAGATCCAGCTGTTGTTCTCAAATTTGCATTCTATAATTTTGTTGTCATACTGTTTTAGCTCTTTTGTCACCTGTTTTAAAAGAGAATTGAGGGAAATATTTAAACCATTTGAAAGGCTTTTTGCTGCCACTTTGACAGACACATTAGGAAATGCCAAAAACACCTGAGTAACTCTTCATGCAGAGTTCTTTGTCATCTGAAGTGTTAATCAAGCCTGAAGATATGGTGTGCACTCCCTTGTACACATGCTCATTTATCCGACATTTTATACACAGTCGTGAACACTGCTGTCAATATATAGCAATTAAAAGCTAAGCCGAAAGCAGCCACTTTGGGCCAAATGCAAATATGTTACCATGGGGACCAATGCTTTCAATATTGTCTGTGTCTCTATGGCTGTCAGAAATTGAGTGTACTGCTTAAGTTTCATGAACTTTCAGAAAGGCCTCACTATCTAAATTCCCATGTCAAACCCTAACCAATTTCTTTTATTGGCTAAAAGAAAAAGTTGCACATTAAAAAGTAAACACCAGGATCAAATTTGGGCCAATGTGCATCCTAAATATTTTGCTTTTCAAGCAGTGATAACCCAAAACCTAATTATTAGGCTGCTTACCTTTCCCACTTCTGAGCTAGTATGAATATAAAGATGAAGCTACCACTTTGACTTTAGCTGGTGAGTTTCATGGCTTCTTCACATCAGATGATTGAATATGGATTACAATTTACTGTATCAAATCTATAAGTATCCATAATAACTACAGAACCTTTTAAAAGATATTCCATTGGGCTGTGAGGATGGTTTTCATAAATGGAAGCCCTCAGCTTATCTTTGCAGTTTTCAAATCAAATGCCAGGCATGGTAATATTTTAATTCTGTCCCCTTCTTTCATAGCTAACAGCTTTTCCTCACAATATGGTAGACTGCAATCATTTAACTTCATTAGCATTATTTGAAATGCTCTCATATTTCTAACCACATATTCACTAACACCTAGGAATATGAAAGGAAGTAAAAATTTAAAAGACGTTTCAATTCACAAATTAGGCAATGCACATCTTCATAAAAACTTCCAAATTGTATTATGTTTCCTTTAATGAGTATTACATTTGATTGTACTATTTGCATTTTCAACAACTTAACAGGTCAAATATATTCAGTGGTTCTGGAACTAAGTGTGCCCTGAAAATGTGACATTCCACTTGGCAAAATTGCTAAATTTATTCTCAACTATACATTATTCTAGCCTTAACTCTCCTGCTTTGCTTATTAAGAGATTCATCTTTTTACTTTTGATTCATTATTTATATCCAAGTATTGGGCAACTCGTTCTACTAGGCAACTAACTATATTTGTGTTACACAATATGGAAGATTTAACAGGAATAAGTTTTTAAACCTCTCAAACTATCCATTTTCTAGCTACTAAAATGAAGAAAGGGGTTTTTAATTTCCTAAATCACTGGAAGGATAATAAAGTGCCTGGCATATAGTAGACAATGAGTAAAACTGGTAACTGAATATGAAAGTAGGTAAGCAAAGATTTCATTTTAGAAATGTGATAAAAGATTTACTATAGTAACAATTTTTAAGGGTACAGTTCAGTGTTAATTATATTCACATTGTCGTGCAACAAATCTCTAGGACTTTTTCATCTGCAACACTACAACTCTATACCTACTAAGCACTAATTCTCCCCTCTATCCAAACTGTGGTAATCACCTTTCTATTTACTACTTTAGATACTTCAAATGAGTACAATCATACAGAATTTTCCCTTTTGTGACAGGTCTATTTCACTTAGTATGTCTTCAAGGTTTATTCATATTGTAAGATATGGCAGGGGTTCTTTTCAAAGGCTACATGGTATTCCAGCACATGTACACACCACATTTTCTTTAACCATTCTTCTGTCATTGGACATTTGGGTTGCTTCTACCTCTTGGCTATTGTGGCTAATGCTATGATGAATGTGGGTGTGTAAATATCTCTGTGAGATCCTCATTTTAATTCTTTTGGATTTATATTCACATATGGGATTGCAGACTCACACTAATTCAACTTCTAATTTTTTGAGAAACTTCCACGTTTCCAAAGTGGCATCACCATTTTACATTCCCACCACCAGTGCACAAAGGATTGCAACTTTTCTGCTTCCTCACCAATATTTGTTATTCTCTTTTCCTTGATAATGGACATCCTGATGGATGTCAGGTGATACCTCATTGTGGCTCTGATCACCATTTCCCTAATTACTGCTGACATTAAGCATCTTTTCATGTGCTTATTAGTGGTATATTTTCTATATCTTCTTTGGAGAAATGTCTACTCAAATACCATGCTCTTATTTTAATCAAAATTTTTTGGTGGTGAGTTATAGAGGTTTGTTAAATATTCTGAATGCTCACACCTTGACATATGATTTGCAATTATTTTTTTTCCATTCCATAGGCTGGTTTTTATTCTTGTTTCTTTTGACAAGCAGAAGTTTTGAAGTTTGATGCAGCCCCTTTTGTCAATCTAGTCTTGTTGTCTTTAGTGTCACACTAAAGAAATTACTGCCAAGTCTTATGTCCAAAACAGTTTCCCAATGCTTTTACCTTCATAGGAGTTTAGTAGTCTACAGTCTTACGTTTCAGTTTTCAACAAATATCTACAGTTTATTTTTTATATGGATAAACTCAGGTTCCAACTTTATTTTGTTGCATATGAACATCTAGTTTTCCTACCACCATTTACTGAAGGAGCCTATCCTTCTTCACTGTATAGTCTTGGTACTCTTGTGGAAAATTAATATATGCAAAAATTTATCTCTTGTCTCTCTATTCTGGTCTAATGATCCATCAATCTTCCTGCCAGTAGTTAATTATGCTGAGTTACTGTTGCTTCATAGTATGTTTTGAAATCAGCGGAAGTATTAGACTGCCAATATTGTTCTTTCTCTACTATTGGCGTCCCTTGAGATTCCATATGCATTCTAGGACCTTTTCTATTTCTGCAAAAAAATACCACTGGGGTCAGGCATGGTGGCTCATGCCTGTAATCCCGGCACTCAAGAGGCTGAGGCAGGAAGGGCTGCTGCAGGTTCAAGGCCAGTCTGGGTTACACAGTGAGTTCAACGGCAGCCTGAACTACATATAGTGACATCCTGTCTCAAGAAAACAAAGCAAAACAAAACAAAACAACAGAAAAAGACCCCCAAAACACTGGGATGGATTCTGATAGAGATTACACTGGATCTACAAATTGCTTTAGGAGATGTAGATAGTTTAACAATATTAAGTTTTCTAATTCATGATCATCAAATGTCTTTTCACTTACTGTATTTTCTTTTAGCAAGAAATAGTGCTTTGTTGTTTATAAAAGCAACTTCAGAAGTAAATTCACTCAAGAAACCATGCTATTGTGAAAAGGTACACTTTGAAAACAGCTGTCAGAAAAATTATATATGCACTGCACAAAAATGGAGCTTACTAGTAAGTCTGTACTCACTGTGCAGTCTGGACTTTTACGGGCTAGCAAATGTGGTTAAGTCTTTATCATATATTTTATCATTTATGTGTTCTCAGTTTCAGAATTGCTATAAATTATGTGTTGCTCCATCTGACTACAGCAATTAAGCAGTATTATTAACTATCTGTGTATCTGCGTGGCCAAGCACTAACAATTTGGGAAATAGAGCTTTCCAGAAAATGCATGCACCTGCCACTACTAACTTAACTGCATTTCTGTGTTCAATAACAATATATCATTCTTCACTGATCGCACGAGTTATATTCCCAAGATAGACACACTGTGAAGTGCTCATTTGGTTAGATGGTAAAATATATTTAACTGATAAAAATAGTATTTCCCATATATACACAAAATAAGACAGTTTTCAGTAATGGTCAGATGAAGGCAATGATTGGCATATGGGGAGGAATTTAATTTTAGTGATCATATTTTTAATTTGTTACTATAATAATACTCATCCTCAGCCAATTACATACTGTTATTTACTAAAAAAAGACCCATTACGCCTTCTATAATCAACTCTCTTCACCTAGTTTGGGTTAAAGAAAGCTTGAAAGTAAAAATAGTCAAATATCTATAAATCAGAATTTCACATCTGTACACATAATTACATTAGATTAATAATGCTGTATTGGCTACTGAGGTCGCGAGTCTGCGAGTCACACAGAACATGCCGAATCAGCCTGTGGCCCAGCAACAATCAACTGGAAATCTGGCCCCCCGCCTCCTCTGTACAGCCACCTGGTTCCACACTACAAAGACTCAGGAGGACACCAGACCATCAGACCATGGCACTCAGTCCCGCCACTCCCGGCCCAGAGGTAGGGGCTTCTGAGCCACCGTCCCACTGCTCCTGGTCCAGAGGAAGGGGATTCCCGGCCACGATCCCTCCTGCTGCTCCCAGCCCAGAGGAAAGGGCTTTTGGGCCACATTCTGTCCCGTCACTCCTGGCCCAGAGGAAGGGGCTTCCGGGCCACCATCCCTCCCGCCGCTCCCAGCCCAGAGGTAGATGCTTCTGAGCTGCCCTCCCACTGCTCCTGGTCCAGAGGAAGGGGCTTCAAGGCCACCATCCCTCCCACTGCTCCCAGCCCAGAGAAAGGCTTTTGGGGCCACCATTCCTACCTCTGTTCCCGGTCCCTGTCCCACCTCTCCCACCTCAGAGGAGGTAATCCGTGCAGGCACCAACAGGACCCATCCCCCAGTCAAAATGAGAAAACACGTAAATAAGCCTCAAAACCAGACTTCCAGATCACCTACAGCAACCCCAAAGGGAAATGAGATGGAACACTCTGATACTCAACCACCCGGACCCACTGAACTGGCAACAAAAGGGGATCTGGAAAAAATGAAATCAGAAATCATTGCTCAGATAACGGGAGAAGTTGTGCTCCTAGGGCAAGACATGATTAATAAATCTAGAGAGGAGCTCAGGAACATGATGGAATCCCAAACAGAGGAAACAAATGGGATCCATAAAACAGATGCAAATAGATTTCCAGGAGATGAAAAACTCCATTGAAACTCTACACAGCAGAATGAGCCAGTGTGAGGACAGAATTTCAGATATAGAAGATAAGATTGCAATTAATGACCAGGAAAAGAAAAATTGCTTCAAAATTATAAGGGAACATGAGAAATCAATCCAGCAGCTGCTAGATGATGCAAAGAATAACATAAGACTGATAGGAGTCAATGAAGAAACAGGAGAGAGTGGAGATGACATAAAAAAACTCTTCACAGAAATAATGGCAGAAAACTTCCCAAGCAGGGGAAAAGAGCTTGACATACAGATAAGTGAGGCATATAGGACTCCAAAGAGCCCTGATCAAAAACAATCTACACATAGGCATATAATTGTTAAGATTCCAGAAACTCAACAGAAGAATAAAGTTCTATAAGCAGTTAGAGAAAAGAAACAAATCACATACAAAGGAAAGCCCATCAGAATCACAGCAGACTTCTCAACACAAACCATCAAGGCAAGAAGAGCTTGGAGTGACATATTCCAAGCCCTAAAGGAAAACAGCCTCCAACCCAGATTGATGTACCCTGCAAAACTATCTTTCAAAATGGATGGAGAAATAAGATACTTTCATGACAAAGAGCACCTTAGGAACTTCGTGAATACCAAACAAGCACTCCAAAGAATTTTACACAATATCCTAGGAACAGACACTGAGGATCACAACCCCAGGAAGCAAAGCAGAATGAACCCATCTGGCATGACAAGAAATTAAATGGAAAGGGGGAGAACCCAACAAAAAGAAAAAGTCATGGCAATGACAAGTCAATATGTTTCAGTTATAACCATCAACGTTAATGGTCTCAATTCACCAATCAAAAGAAATAGACTAGCAGAATGGCTCAAGAAGCAAAATCCAACAATATGCTGCATACAAGAAACACACTTAATTCGAAAGGAAACTCACAGACTGAAAATTAAGGGGTGGAAAGCAATACTCCATGCGACATGAACCCGAAAAAAAGGAGGAGTAGCTATCCTCTTTGAAGATCAGGTAGATTTCAAACCAACACTGATTAAGAGAGACGAAGACGGACACTACATCCTTGTAAAGGGAAGAATCCAAGAGGGAGAGATGACAATCATAAATATCTATGCACCAAACACTAGTGTGCCCAACTATATAAAACAAATAATAAAGGACAAGAGAAGTCATATATGCACTAATACAATTGTAGTGGGGGACCTCAACACCCCACTGTCACAAATAGATAAATCAACTAGACTAAAAATAAGTAATGAAATACAAGAACTCAGTGGAACTCTGGAACAAATGAACATAATAGATGTTTACAGAGTCAAAAAAGAATTAGAAAAAAACCCCACAAAATCAGAATACACATTCTTCTCAGCTGCACATGGGTCATTCTCAAAAATACACCACATACTCACACATAGAACATGTTTAAGTAAGTGCAAAGGAATGGAAGTTATCATCTGTATATTATCAGACCTTAGTGCGATGAAATTGGAGATCCATAGCAAAAGAAACTCTAAAAATTTCATAAACACGTGGAAATTGAACAACACACTTCTGAATAACCAATGGGTCATAGAGGAAATCAAAGAAGAAATCAGACAGTTCCTTCAATTAAATGACAATGACAATACAACATATCGGAATCTATGGGACACAATGAAAGCAGTCTTACGAGGGAAATTCATAGCAGTGAATATGCATATTAGGAAAACCGAATGAGCCCAATTAAACAACCTGATGCTGCACCTCAAGCTTCTAGAAAAAGAAGAGCAGGACAACCCCAGAGCTCATACAAGGGAGAAAATTATAAAGATCAGAGGAGAAATCAATGTAATGGACACTAAGAGAATGCTACAAAAAAATCAATGAAGCCAAGAGTTGGTTCTTTGAAAGAATCAACAAAATTGACAAACCCTTAGCCAACCTTGTCAGAAAAAGGAAAGAAAAGGCCCAAATCCATGCAATTAGGAATGAAAAGGGTGAAACTACAACAGACCCAGCAGAAATCCAGAGGATCATCAATACCTATTTCCAGAACCTATATGGCAATAAGATGAAAAACACAGAAGAAATGGACAGATTCCTAGATACATATGAATTACCAAAGTTGAACGAAGAAAACCTAAAAATTGTGAACAACCCAATATCAACCAATGAAATTGAAAATTTAATTAAAAACTTATCACCTAAGAAAAGCCCGGGCCCTGATGGCTTCACTGCTGAATTCTACAAGACATTTAGAGAGGAACTGCTGCCACTACTGTTTAAATTCTTCAATGAAATTGAAAGGGAAGAAATACTCCCAAATTCATTCCTGGAAGCAAGCATCACCTTGATCCCCAAAGCAGAGAAAGACCAACCGAAAAGGAGAACTATAGGCCAATCTCACTAATGAACATGGATGCAAAAATCCTTAGTAATATAATGGCAAACAGAATGCTGAAGATCATCAAGAAGATCATACACCCTGATCAAGTGGGATTCATCCCAGGGACACAGGGATGGTTCAATATACGAAAATCAATCAATGTAATACACTATATCACTAGAGCCAAGGACAAAAACCATTTGATTATCTCCATAGATGCAGAAAAAGCATTTGACAAAATCCAACATGCATTTATGATAAAAACCCTACAAAAAATTGGAATAGATGGTCTCTACCTCAAACTGATAAAAGCCATCTATGAAAAACCAACAGCCAATATCAAACTAAACAGTCAAAAACTGCAATCCTTCCCCCTAAAATCAGGAACAAGACAAGGATGTCCACTATCACCACTCTTGTTCAATATAGTTCTGGAAACATTACCACGACAATTAGACAAGAGAAAGAAATAAAAGGAATAAAGATAGGAAAAGAAGAAGTCAAATTGTCATTATTTGCACATGATATGATACTCTATATAGAAGACCCCAAGAACTCCACCAAAAGTCTTCTAGACTTAATAACCAAATTCAGTCAAGTAGTTGATTACAAGGTCAACACACAAAAATCAACAGCTTTCCTCTACACCAATGACAGACTCACTGAGAGAGAAATAGGGCAAATAATTCCTTTCACAATAGCATCTGAAAAACTGAAATACCTAGGAATCATCCTAACGAAAGAAATCAAAGACCTCTTCTCTGAAAACTATGGCACTCTGAAAAGAGATTGAAGATGATATCAGAAAATGGACAGACATCCCCTGCTCCTGGGTAGGAAAGATTAATATAGTGAAAATGGCCATACTTCTAAAACTGCTATATATATTCAATGCAATTCCAATTGAGATTCCCAACAGCATACTTCATGGACCTTGAGAAAACAATCCAAAAATTCACTTGGAACAAGAAGAGACCTAGAATAGCAAAAGCAATTCTAGGTAACAGAGACATGGCAGGGGGTATCACAATCCCCAACCTGCAACTATACTACAAAGCTACTGTGATAAAAACAGCATGGTACTGGCAAAGAAACAGACCTGAGGACCAGTGGAACAGATTAGAAGATGCACAAACAACGCCAGACACACTCAGCCATCTCATCTTCGATAAAGGAGCCAAACACCCTCACTGGAGGGAAGATAGCCTCTTTAAGAAATGGTGCTGGAAAAATTGGGCTTCAACTTGCCAAAGATTAAAACTAGACTTGTATCTCTCCCCACGCACTAAACTAAAATCAAAATGGATTAAAGATCTAAATATTAAAATAGAAACACTGAACTGGCTAGAACAGAGGTTATTTAGAACTCTTGAAGACATTGGTGTAGGAAAAATTATATGAAAAAACCCTCAGTTGCCTGTGAACTAGCACAAACAATCAACAAGTGGGATCTCTTCTTATTAAAAAGCTTCTGCACAGCAAGAGAAACTCCCAGCAGTGTGAAGAGACAACCCACAATGTGGGAAAAAATCTTCACCTGCTCTTCCTCAGACAAAGGTCTACTATCTCGAATCTATAAAGAACTTAAAAAGATCAGACCTCCCAAATTTAAAGACCCAATCTGAAAATGGTCATCTGAAATGAACAGACATTTCTCAGACAAAGAAATAGAAATAGCAAATAAATACATGAAAAAATGTTCAACATCACTGGTCATTTGAGAGATGCAAATGAAAACAAGGCTGAGATTCCACCTCACTCCAGAAAGAATGGCTGCTATCATGAAATCAACCAAGAACAAATGCTGGCAGGGCTGTGGGGAAAGAGGAATCCTTCTCCACTGCTGGTGGGAGTGTAGACTGGTGCAACCACTGTGGAAATCAGCATGGAGATACCTCAAAGAATTAGGACTGGAAGTGTCATTTGACCCCGCTATTCCACTGCTGGGGATATTCCCCAAAGAATTAAAAGAAGCATACCACAGTGATATATGTGCACCCATGTTCATAGCAGCACAGTTTGTGATAGCTAAAACTTGGAAACAGCCCAAATGCCCATCAACTGGAGACTGGATAAAGGAAATGTGGTTTTTTAATAAAATAGAGTACTACTCAGCCATAAAAAATGAGAAATTAGAGACATTTATAGCTAAGTGGATGCACAATGAGGCAATACTCTTAAGTGAAATAAATAGGACACACATGTATAAATACTGAATAGTTTCTTTGGTGTGAGAAACTGAAAGTGTAAATAAGGACTAAAAGGTATAATGGGTAATGTGAAACAGGAAGAAAAGGGGCAAAGGTGAAAGAAGTCTGAGGGATAGGGGAAAGGACAGAAGGGAATGGGATTAATATGAGAAAATGGAAAAATAGGAACAAAATCTTTGTAAAACAGGAGGAATGGAGGGGTTGAAGGGAGAGCTGGGCAAGGGTGAAAAATAAGAACCAAGAGAGATTATGTAAAGGTGCAAATTTCCAATGATGAATGTCATTATATTGTATACCTAAAATGTACCAATGATTAGAATGAATAATCGATAATGTAAAATAGGAAGAAAAGGTCCAAAGGGGTAGGGGTAGTGGGAGGGGCAGGGGAAAGGAAAGAAGGGAAAGGAAAAATGATGAGAAATGGAAAAAATGGCAATAAAGTCTTTGTAAATAGGGAAGGGTGGAGGGCGTGAAGGGAGGGCTAGGAATGGGGAAAAAATAAGAACCAAGATGCATTATGTAAAGGTACAATTCCCAATGAGAAATGTAATTGTGTTGTATACCTAAAATGTACCAATAAAAGAATTTAACAACAACAACAACAAAAAATAACGCTGTATTTTTATTTGAAAAAATGGATAAACAGCAGAATGCTTCATATTGAAAGTCTTTTTCTAATGTATCCAAACTTACTGAGATGGATATAATGCTTTTATACTATACAAATCTACAAATAATACAAGTTTAAAAGACTGCTGGATGAAACCCAACCTAGTACTTCTAAATATTTTAAATTATCAAAAACAAATTTTTATAATCTAAGTGGAAGTACAGCTGAACTGATCTGCACAAAATAGGCAAAGACCTGTTTCAGTTTCTCAGGGTGGTACAGGAGCCTCTACAATTACTGCCCCTGCTTTGTGAGAGTTAAATATTGTTATCAAGGGCTTATCTTTATTTTGGGGGTGCTACTGGGGATTAAAGCCAGGACTATAGCACTTGGCTATAACCTGACTTTTTTTTTTTTAACCTGAGACAAAGTTTTGCTAAGTTACCCAGGCTGAGTTGGAACTTGGGATCTTCTCGCCTCAGCCTGACAGAGTGCTGGTACAACAGGTGTGTGCTCCCATACCGTGCTTCATCTTTTTGGTTTTAAGAGGGAGAATGTACAAAGGTCTGGCAGAGGGTAGTTTCTCTGAAATAATCTGCTCTGAAGATACTTTTAAATAACAAATATCCTTACACTGAGAAAGCTACCACAGGGTCTTTTTTTACTTATAATTTTGATTAACTTTTAGACTGACAGAAAAGTTGTAAAGATAGTACAGTTTCTGTATTTCCTTTTACCTGGCTTCTCTAATGTTTATATTTCACATATTGTATTTATCAACCCTAAAATAACTAACACTGGTACAACATAATTAAAACAAAACTATAAACTTTTTTCAGATTCATCAATTTTTCCACTAATGTCTATCTATTCTAAGACTCAATCCAGAAAACTGCATTGCTTTTAACTGCTGTATCTCCTTAGTCTTTTCCAATATGACACTTTCTCAGATTTTCTTTGATCCTTTTGAAGACTACTGGTTAGATATGTGTGCAATATTCTCTCAACTTGGGAGTTTTCAGACATTTGCTCATGAGACTCAGTAAGGTTATGGGTTTGGAGGGAAGCACTCTTTTTATTGTAGTATGTCTAAGAGTGCTGTTGGTGATGTTAACTCTGATTACTTGTTACAGTGGTGCAGTGTTTGCCAGTTTTTGCTACTACAAAATTACTATTGTTTTTCCTTTCCAGTTTCTCAAGGTTTCAATGATTAATTTTAGCATTTATCCATGAATCTTGTCCATAGCAATTACTAATATGGTGTCAATGTAATTTTCCACTCCATTCATTCCTTGTACATTTACTACTGTGAGACCTAACTAACTCCATTTTAAAGTTTGACCCCATCTTAAATATAAGACAGTAAAGTGGCCTTGACATAAATTCCACTTCACTGAAGTCAACTATTCCCCTAGTCTCCTTTGTGTCCATAAACTAATGATAAAATATCCTTGCTGTGGGACAACAGATAAAAAAAAGAGACACAGCTCCTAACTCAATCCTCTGTCTGCCCAGAAAACAGATGCTCCCGGGCCCATTATCTATAAAACATTCTGTCAATGTGCTGATTGTTCCTTTTTCCCATAAACTCTACATGTAGCCACCCCTCAACCCCCCATGCTTGCTAAATATCAACCAATCATGTAACTGCTAAATAAAACATCCCCAAACCTTGCGGTAGCCACAATAAAAACCCTGCTGATTTGGAATTCGGGGCTCTCAATCCTGATCCGTTGCATCGGTGATGGTTGAGTGGCCCTGCTCGAGCTTAAATAAATGACCCTCGTGTGTTTACATCGGAAACGGCTCCTTCGTGGTCTTTGGAGACTTTGCGATCTAGACACAACACTACCTGGACTTCTGTAAAGAACATCCGTCTCTTTGCTTTTATTTGTTTATATCAGTATGGATTCAAGGCTATTTATCTTATTCTTTGGTTTATAATAAAACACTACATTTATTTTATTGCTCAGGGTGTTCCAATCTTGGTCATTGGGAACTCTCAGGTGACTCCTATGTCTATTAAATTTTGTTTCTACTTTTTTCCATAGTACCTTTTAAGGGATTTTTTTAAAGAACAATATCCCTCTTCAATAGTGCAGGCTATGCTAATTATTGTGACCACTTACTTTGGTCAAAATTTAAAATTACTATTGAAAGGAATGGAGGGAGGCAGAAAGAAGAAAAAAGGAAGAGAGAGGGAAAGTGGAGAGATGAGCTTACAGGTTTATCCTTAGAGGTTTCCAGCCACCTTTTGTGAATTGCTGTCTGGAGTTAAACTAAGTTGGGTATTATTTTCTTTTCTGAAGTTATAACTCTACTCTAGATAATTCAAACTCAATCTCTATAATGCAATAGAAAGTGGATTTTAGAAGTGTATCTCATGTAAATGAACTAAAACCTTGTTTTCAGGCAAATAATTTAATTTCTTAGTACTTATGAAAGCAGAGAAATTAAAGCAACAAAACAGAAACGCAAAGGAATGATACAATTTCTTTGTGTCTGCTCAACAAAATGAATCCTGAATTACTAGATAAAAAATCTTTTAGAGACCACCCCCAGTGCAGAGGATGTTAGCTGCCCCCAGTGCCCAGGAGGAGGTTTCTGGGCCAAAATACCACCACCCCCAGTGCAGAGGAGGTGAGCCCCACCCTCCCCTCCCCCCAACCCTCAACACCTTCAAAATGAAAAGACACAAAAACAAGTCTCAAAACCAGACTTCGAGATGACCTAAAGCAAGCCCAAAGGGAAACAAGATGGAACATTATGATACTCAACCACCTGGACACCCAGAACCGGCAACAAAAGATGCTCTAGAAAAAATTAAATAAAAAATAATTTCTCAGATAACAGCAGAGATTGTGCCCATAGTGCAACACATGATTAATAAATCTAGAGAGGACACAGATAAAAAAATAGAGGAGCTGAGGAACATGATGGAATCCCAACATAGGAAACAAATGGAATCCATAAAACAGATGCAAACAGATTTCTAGGAGATGGAATACCCCAGTGCAACTTTACTCAGCAGAATGAGCCAATGTGAGGACAGAATTTCAGATATAGAAGATAAGATTGCAGTTAGTGACCAGGAAAAGAAAAATTGCTTTAAAATAGTAAGGGACCAAGAGAAATCAATCCAGCAGCTGCTACATGATACAAAGAAGAACAAATAAGACTGATCTGAGTCAATGAAGAAACAGGAGAGAGGGCAGATGACATAAAAAAAATGTTGACAGAAGTGATGACAGAAAACTTCTCAAGCAGGGGAAAAGAACTTCACATACAGATAAGGGAGGCATATACGACTCCAACTAGCCTTGATCAAAAAAATCTACACATAGGCATATAACTGTTAAGATTCCAGAAACCCAACAGAAGAATAAAATTCTACAAGCAGTGAGAGAAAAGAAACAAATCACATACAAAGGAAAGCCCATCAGAATCACAGCAGACTTCTCAAGGCAAACTCTCAAGGCAAGAAGAGCCTGGAGTGATGTATTTCAAACCCTAAAGGAAAACAGCCTCCAACCCAGACTGATGTACCTTGCAAAACTATCTTTCAAAATTGATGAAGAAATAAGATATTTTCATGACAAAGAGCACTTTAGGAATTTCATGAATACCAAACCAGCACTCCTAAAAGTTTTAGACAATATCCTAGGAAAAGATAATGAGGATCACAACCCAAGGAGCCCAGAATGAATTCATTGCACATGACAAGAAATTAAACGCAAAGGGGGAGAATCCAACAAAGAGAAAAACTCATGACAATGATAAGTCAATACATATCAGTTATAACCATCAATGTTAACAGTCTCAATTCACCAATCAAAAGAAATAGACTGGCAGAATGGCTCAAGAAGCAAGATCCAACAATATGCTGCATATAAGAAACACGCTTAATTCAAACAGAAATTCATAGACTGAAAGTTAAAGGGTGGAAAACAATACTCCATGAGATAGGAACCTGAACAAAAGCAGGAGTAGCTATCCTCTTTGCAGATCAAGTGGATTTCAAACCAACACTGATTAAGAGAGACAAGGAAGGACACTACATCCTTAGAAAGGGAACAATCCAACAAGAAGAGATGACAATCATAAATACATATGCACCAAACACTAGTGCACCCAACTATATAAAACAAATACTAACGGACATGAAAAGTCATATATGCCCTAATACAATAGTAGTGGGAGACCTCAATACCCCACTGTCAGAAATAGATAGATCAACTAGACAAAGAACAAACAAATAAATACTAGAACTCAATCAAACTCTTGAAAAAAATGAACTTAACAGATGTTTACAAAGTGTTCCACCCCACAAAATCAGAATACACATTCTTTTCAGCTGCACACATGTCGTTCTCCAAAATAGACCATATACTCATTTACAGAACATATTTAAGTAAGTGCAAAGAAATTGAACTTATCCCCTGCATATTATCAGACCATAGTGCAATGAAATTGGAGATCAATCAGCAAAAGAAACAGCAAAAATTTAATAAACACATGGAAATTGAACAACACACTTCTAAATAAACAATGAGTCACAGAGGAAATTAAATAAGAAATCAGACAGTTCCTTCAATTAAATGACAATGACAATACAACATATCGGAATCTAAGGGACACAATTAAAGCAGTATTACATGGGAAATTCATGGCAGTGAATACTCATATTAGGAAAACAGAGTGAGCCCAATTAAACCACCTGATGCTGAAACTCAAGCTTCTAGAAAAGAGCAGGACAAACCCAAAGCTCATACAAGGGAGGAAATTATAAAGATCAGACCAGAAATCAATTCAATGGAGACTAAGAGAACGATACAAAAAAAATCAATGAAGCCAAGAGTTTGTTCTATGAAAGAATAAAATAAATTGGCAAACCCTTAGCCAACCTTATTAGAAAAAGAAAAGGCCAAATACATGCAATTAGGAATGAAAAGAGTGAAATTACAACAGACCCAGCAGAAATCCAGAGGATCATCAAAACCTATACATCAATAAGATAGAAAACACAGAAGAAATGGACAGATTTCTAGATATGTATGAATTACCAAAGTTGAATGAAGACCTAAAAATTCTAAACAACCCAATATCACTCAATGAAATTGAAAACGTAATAAAAAACTTACCAACTAAGAAAACCCCAGGTCCTGATGGCTTCACTGTTGAATTCTATAAGACATTTAGAGAGGAACTACTGCCACTACTGTTTAAATTCTTCAACAATATCGAAAGGGAAGCAATAGTCCTGAATACATTCCTGGAAACAAGCATCACCTTGATCCTCAAAGCAGACAAAGACCCAACCGAAAAAGAGAACTATAAGCCAATCTCACTAATGAACATAGATGCAAAATCCTTAATAAGATATTGGAAAATAGAATGCAGAAGATCATCAAGAAGATCATACACCCTGACCAAGTGGGATTCATCCCAGGGATGCAGGGATGGTTCACCATATGCAAATCAATAAATGTAGTACACTATATCAATAGAGCCAAGGACAAAAACCATATGATCACCTCCACAGATGCAGAAAAAACATTTGACAAAATCCAACATGCATTTATGATAAAAACCCTACAAAAAACTGGAACAGATGACCGGTTTCTACCTCAATCTGATAAAAGTCATCTATGAAAAACTAATAGCCAGTATCATAATAAATGGTCAAAAACTGAAATCCTTCACACTAAAATCAGGAAGAAGACAAAGAGGTCCACTATCATCACTCCTGTTCAATATAGTTTTGGAAACATTAGTCAAGACAATTAGCAAAGAGAAAGAAATAAAAGGAATAAAGATAAGAAATGAAGAAGTCAAATTGTCATTATTTGCAGATGACATGATACTCTATATACAAGACCCCAAGGACTCCACCAAAAGTCTTCTAGACTTAATAACCAAATTTAGTAGAGTAGTTGGATACAAAGTGAACACACAAAAATCAATAGCTTTACTCTACATGAACAACAGATTCACTGAGACAGAAATAGGACAAATAATTCCTTTCACAATAGCATCCACAAAACTGAAATACCTAGGAAACAACCTAACGAATGAAATCAGAGACCTCTTCTCTGAAAACTATAGCACTCTTGGGGCCAAGGATTTAGCTCAGTGGTTTCACAGCCTGCTGCGCAAGCGCAAGGACTCGAGTTCGATCCCCAGTACCAAAAAAAAACTATAGCACTCTGAAAAGAGAGACTGAAGATGATATCAGAAAATGGCAAGGCATCCCCTGCTCCTGGGTAGGAAGGATCAACATAGTGAAAATGGCCATACTTCCAAAACTGCTATATAGATTCAATGCAATCCCAATTGAAATCCCAGGAGCATACTTCACAAACCTTGAGAAAACATTCCAAAAATTCATTTGGAACAAGAGACATAGAATAGCAAAAGCAATTCTAGGCAACAAAGACATGGCAGGGGGTATCACAATCCCCAACTTGAAACTATACTACAAAGCTACTGTGATGAAAACAGCATGGTACTGACAAAGAAACAGACCTGAGGACCAGTGGAACAAATTAGAAGATGCACAAACAACTCTAGACACACTCAGCCACTTCATCTTTGACAAAGGAGCCAAACACCCTCACTGGAGGAAAGAGATCTTCTTTAATAAATGGTGCTGAAAAAATTGGGTTTCAACTTGCCAAAGATTAAAACTAGACCTATATCTCTCACCATGCACTCAACTAAAATCAAAATGGATGAAAGATCTAAATATTAAAGCAGATATGCTGAACCAGCTGGAACAGAGGTTAGGTAGAACTTTTGAAGACCCTGGGCTAGGAAAAGATTTTATGAACAAAACCTCAGTTGCCCATGAACCAGCACAAACAACCAACAAGTGGGATCTCTTCTTATTAAAAAGCTTCTGCACAACAAGAGAAAACACCAACAGTGTGAAAAGACAACCCACAATGAGGGAAAAAATTTTTACCTCCTGTTCCTCAGACAAAGGTCTACTATCTAGAAAATATAAAGAACTTAAAAAAAATCAGACTTTCCAAATTTAAAGATTTAATCTAAAAATGGGCATCTAAAATGAACAGACATTTCTCATACAAAGAAGTAGAAATGGCAAATAAACATATGAAAAAATGTTCAACATCACTGGTCATTCAAGAGATGCAAATGAAAACAACACTGAGATTCCACCTCACCCCAGAAAGATTGGCTGCTATCATGAAATCAACCAATAACAAGTGCTGGCAGGGCCATGGAGAAAGAGGAACACTCCTCCACTGCTGGTGGGAGTGTAGACTGGTGCAACCACTATGGAAATCAGTACGGAGATACCTCAAAGAACTAGAACTGGAAGTCCCATTTGACCCAGCTATTCCCCTGCTGGGTATCTTCCCCAAAGAATTAAAAGAATCATACCACAGTGATATATGTGCACCCATGTTCATAGCAGAACAATTTGTAATAGTTAAAACTTGAAAGCAGCCCAACTGCCCATCTACTGGAGATTGGATAAAAAAATGTGGGTTTTGTAAAAAAATAAAATGGAGTACTACTCAGCCATAAAAAATGAGAAATTAAAGACATTCATAGCAAAATGGATGCACATTGAGGCAATACTCTTAAGTGAAATTAATAGGACTCGTGTAAATACTGAATAGTTTCTGTTCTGTGAGAAACTGAAAGTGTAAATAAGGACTAAAACGTATAATAGATAATGTGAAATGGGAAGAAAAGGGGAAAAGGGGAAGGGGAAGTGGGCAGGGTACAGTAATGGAAGGAAGGGAATGGAATTAATATGAGAAAATGAAAAAATGGAAACAAAGTCTTTGTAAATAGGGAGGGATGGAGGGGTTGAAGGGAGGGCACGGAAATGGGGAAAAAATAAGAACCAAGAGAGTTTATATAAAGGTGCAAATTGCCAATGATGAATGTCATTATATTGTATACCTAAAATGTACCAATAAAATTAAATTTGGAAAAAAATATTTTAGAACTAGTACATAGCATTAGGGTCATGATATGATTACTTTTAAAAAATGCATCTATTTACTGGAGGAAATAAAACACTTCATAAGTTAACTTTTTTAACGATGTGCTAGACCTACCACTTAAAGAAAGCTCCACTACTAATAGCCATTTTTGTACCTCTAATAGGAAAAACTACATTTAAGTGATCCATTTTGCGTTTGCTAGGGCACAAACTCAGCAGGGAAGTTTCTCTTTCATGAATGGTGAGACTTTTAAGCCCTTCAATCTACATTAAAGTAATACAAGTAGCCAATTAAAAAGGAAGCAGGCCTAACTGCACATTATTTATGCTGAAGTCATTACAGACAAGTCACAACTCTAGAGTAGTGTCAAATCCACTTGAAAGTGCAAGTTACTACCTTCTAATAAAACCAGCTAGTCACAGTTATTATTCAAAATATGATGTCTTCATATAAAATAAATGGACAGATCCACAATAACATGAGTGGTTCCTGGTGCATGGAAGAATTAGGAATGACTTATTTTCTTTTCTGTATTTTGCTGTACCTTCCAAAGTTTCTATATTACACGTTTGGGCTTTTAGAATTTTTGATAATAAAAAAATCCTAAAATAAACTATGTTTCAGTCAAGATGACAAACAACAGGTTGGTTTTTAATATACAGGTGCAAAAATAAGAAGAAATAATCATTTAAATGGGAGACAAAAAAAAAGCCTTGGTGTAAGTTTTTAAACCCATAGTTCCCAAACTGCTATACAAGGAACCCCAGGGAGCAGTACCAAACTCACAGAGATACCATGGATACTTTAAATTTTTAGGGAAACAAAGTTACATGTAATGGATACCATGCAACCATACAAATTAATAGTCCCTCAGACTACTACCTTTGCAAACTAAATTTTGGGCAGTGATTTTGATTAAAAAACAAGAACTGTTTTTATATTTAGATCTTTCATTCATTTTGATTTTAGTTTTTATTACAGGTCTAGTTTTAATGTTTGGCAAGCTGAAACCCAGTTTTTCCAGCACCATTTATTAAAGAGGATCTCATTCCTCCACTGAGAATGTTTAGCTCCTCTGTCAAAGATGAGGTAGCTGAGTATGTTTGGCGTTGTTTCTGCATTTTCTAATAAGTTCTACTGATCCTTGAGTCTGTTTCTTTCCAGTACCATGCTGTTATTATCACAGTAGCTTTGTAGTGTAGTCTCAAGTTGGGAGTTGTGATACCCCCTGCCTTGTCTTTGTTGCCTAAAATTGCTTTTGTTATTCTAGGTCTCTTCTTGTTCCAAATGAATTTTTGGATTGTTTTCTCTAGTTCTGTGAAACATGCTATTGGTATTTCAATTGAGATTACATTGAATCTATATAGCAGTTTTGGAAGTATGGCCATTTTCACTATTTTGGTTCTTCCTACCTAGGAACAAAGGATGTCTTTCCATTTTCTGATATCCTTTCCGACTTCTCAAATACGCTGGCATAGAAAAAGACTTTATAAACAAAAGCTCAGTCAAATTTGAACTAGCAAAAAGAATCAACATCTGGGATCTCATCTTATTAAAAAGCTTCTGCCCAGCAAGAGAAACCACCAACAGAGTGAAGACACAGCCCACAATGTGGAAAAAATTTTTTTATCAGCTGCTCCTCAGACAAAGGTCTACTATCTAAAATACATAAAGAACTTAAAAAAATCATAGCCCCCCAAAATTTAAAGATCCAATCCAAAGATGAGTATCTGACATGAACAGACATTTCTCAGATGAAGAAGTAGAAACAGCAAATAAACATGAAATATTCAACATCACTGGTCACTGGAGAGATGCAGATGAAAACAACACTGAGATTCCATCTCACTCCAGAAAGAATAGCTGTTACCAAGAAATCAATAAAAAATGCTGGCAGGGATGTGGGGAAAAAGGAACCCTTGTCCACTGCTGGTGGGAGTGTAGACTGGTGTAACCACTGTGGAAATCAGTATGGAGATTCCTTAAACTAGGATTAGAGGTCCCATTTGACCCAGCTATTCCCCTGCTGGCTATCTTTTCAAAAGAATGTAAAGCATCATACCACAGCAATATATGCACACCCATGTTTATAGTGGCATAGTTTGTAATGGCTAAATCTTGGAAACAACTCAAATGCCCATCAACTGGTGACTGGATAAAGAAGATTTTTAAAAAAATAAAATGGAGTACTATTCAGCCACAAAGAATGATAAACTGGAGACATTTACAGCCAAATGGATGCACTTTGAGGCCATATTCTTAAGTGAAATAAATAGGACATACGTGTAAATATCAAATAACTTCTCTGGTGTGAGAAACTGAAAGTGTAAATGAGCACCAAAATGTATAATAGATAATGTGCAATGGGAAAAAAAAGGTCCAAAGGGGAAGGAGAAGTGTGTGTGAGGATATTAGGGGAAAGGAAAGAAGGGAAGGAAAAAAATATGAGAAATGAAGGAAAAAATGGAAACAAAGTTGGTTTTTTTGTAAATAGGGAGGGGTGGAGGAATGGAAGGGAGAGAAGGGGAAAGGGCAAAAAATGTATCAAGTATGAAGATATACCATGTATAGGTACGAAATCCCAATGATGAATGTAATCATAATGTATACTTAAAATGTAGCAATAAACTGAATGAATTAAAAAAAAGTACTACATGAAAAACCAATGTGGATCAGGGCATGAGGTTGTTGGTATCCAATCTGATTTTCAAGTTTGAGAAGTTATACAGTCCTTAACACATGCTAAGTTGTCAGGACATAAATAGTTGCCTGACTCTGATCTACTTAAAAGAGAACTGGTAAGTATTTCTTTTGGATTAGATGTGTTGTTTGAGGCAACATGAATAGAGAAAGTATGATAAACCACTGCCTTAAATTCTTTTCATTCCTCCGTTCCTAGGTCCTAGTCCCTAAACCTATACATAGGTTTATGTCTAGGACTTAATGGAAATCAACCAAAGTAGTAAAAAAAGGTTGCTTAGGGAGCTGAAACCAGATCAGGGTACAGAATGAGAATTTTTATCAAGATAATTTCATTCACTTTGATCTACAGCACTGTCTTAGTTACCTTTCTCACTGCTGGGACAAAATACTGGACTCTCAAAGTTAAAGGGGAAAAAGTTTATTTTAGCTCACAGTTTGTAGAGGTTTCAGTCCATAGGTAGCTGGCTCCAAGGCATGGTACCATGGCAGAGGGGCATCACAGAGAAGAAACAGCTCTTGGCAGGCAGAGCAAAGCAGTGAAGAAATAGCAGCAGGCCTGCCTTTTTTCTGTCCCTTTATATTCATCCAGGTTACCTGTCCTTTGGGTGCTGCTACCCACACTCAGGGTGAGCTTTTCCATTATCCACAATCAGAAGTATGCTAAACCAATCAGTAACTAATTTAGTAATCACATACCCTTAATCCCAGGATCACATACCCTAGATCCAGCCACTTCTGAAAAGCCCCACCTATGAACACATGAAGCTTTGGGGGGACATCTAGACACAACCCATAATAATCACTAACATATAAACACCTCAATGAGCTTCCACTGTCACAGTACCTGGTCTAGAGTAGACCCTGAGGGGTGATATTTACTAAATTCAAGGGAATCATGAGCCCTGGCTTATCAATCAATTAGAAAACTGATTCCCAAGTAGAGTAAGCCAGAACTGTCTCTAAATCTTTTTCTACCTCCTTTTCTCCTTCCTATTCTTTTTTCCTATAAAACAAAATATTCTAAGGCTTAAATAGCCTTCATTTGCCACATGAATGAACATAATACATTTGTACTCTCTACTACATGGTGCCTAAAGTGGAGGTGATGGCACTACAAGTCTTTGCTACTGTGGTAAAGGCAGCATTTCCCCCTTTGACAATGAAGAACAGGTAGAGGAAATGGAAAGATAAAGGAAGATTTCTTCACAGGCACTTCCCCTCTTTTTTTGGGGGGGGAGCTAGTACCAACCATTTTTTACATTGTATGATTCATTTTAATATGAATAAAAGTAACTTATCTACTGGACACTTAGTATGTCATATAAATTTGGGATGTATCTATATCTAGATGTATCTCATTTAATTTGATCCATAATCTTATGGGGTTTTTTATTTTTTTATTTTTTTGGTACCGGGGATTGAACTCAGGACCTTGCGCTTGCGAGGCAGGCGGCGGAACCACTGAGCTAAATCCCAGCCCAGAACCATAATCTTATGATGTGGGAATTTTATTAGAGCCCTTTTACAGACATAGAGACTAAAGAAAATTTAGTTAAAATATCTCACACAAAGTCAAAGACCTAGAAAGTGGAATAGCAAACTCTCAAATATAATCTGTCGCCTTGTCCAATACTATAATGTCATGTCACATTCCAACAGCTATTATAGGATCTGGCACTCTGTGGAAATTAAATTATAATAACACTAACAACTAAAAACATGATGTACATATGTATAAATCTAAAGCTGTCACATCTATATGCTGACAACACAAAATAAAAATGAAAGAAAAATTAGAGAACCCAAATAAATGGAGATATACTATACTCGTGGATATGAAGTTCAATACTGTTAAGATATCAGTTCTCTCCAGTGTGATCTACAGATTCAACATAATCACAAGCAAAAATCCAAAAAGAATTTTAATAGGTACTGACAATCTGATTCTTATGAAAAGCCAAAGAAACTGCAAAATCAAAATAATTTTGAAAAGGCCCAAATTGGAGAAGTGACACTGACCTGAATACTTAACATGAAAGTACAGAATAAGAGAGTGTGGTAAGAGACATGAATCAAAGAGTTTAGAGACAGATCTATAAATTAAAAAATCAACACATTTTGCACAGGCGCAAAGGCAATGCAACAAATAACGGGCAGCCTTTTCAACGGTGTTGGAACAACTGGACATCTATATATAAAATAGGTAACTCAACCCATATCATTCACCTTATATAAAAATTAACTGAAAATGGAAAGCATATGTAAAAAGGAAAACCTTAAAACTTCTTTAAAAAACAGAAGAAAATCTTTGTGACCTAGGGTTAGATAAGATTTCTTAGAGATAACACCAAAACCTCAATCTATAAAATAAAAATATGTATATCTTCCTGAAAGAGTTAAAGATATCATATTACAGTGGCACATGTTTATAGCAGCACAATTCGTAATAGCTAAATCTTGGAAGCAGCCTATATGTCCACCAACAACTGAATGGACAAAGAAAATGTGGTCTTTATACACAACGAAGTACTATTCTGCTGTATAGAAGGACAAGTTTGAGTCCTTTGTAAGAAAAAAGATGCAACTTGAAACAATGTTAAGTGAAATAAATCAGATGCACAAGCTTAAATATCACATAGTTTCTCTTCTATGGAAAACCCAAAGTATAAATAAATTAAAGACCAAAATAAAAGACAGACAGTAGGAAACAGGGAGAAAGATCTTCTGGGAAGGGGACCAAGAGATTGGTAGGATGGTGGAGGGGAAAGAGGGGAAGAGGATGTAAAAAGAACCAAGATGTGTTATATACATGTACCAACTCCTCATGATGAATGTAATCATTATGTACTGAAAACATGTACTAATAAAAATAAAAAATAATCTGATAAACTGCTGATAATCAGAATTGAAAATATGCTCTCAGAAGGTAATCCAAAGAATGAAAAAGTAAGACCAACTAGGATAAAATATTTGCAAATCACTTATCCCACAAAGGATTTATATCTAGAATATAGAAAAAACTAAATGAAAACAGGCAACCTAATTTTAAAATGGGACTGGCACAGTGGCACACACCTGTAGTGTCAGATACTTGGTAGTCTGAGGCAGGATGATCACCTAAACTCAAGAGTTGGAGACTATCCTGGGCAACACACTCAGACCTATCTTGGGGGTGAGGGTGGGCCAAAAATTTTAGTAGACACTTCACCAAAGATACATGGATAGCAAATAAACACACAGAAATATGCTCATAATCATCAGACATTAGGGAAATGTAAATATTCTTTTACTATTTTATGAAATTTTATTTTTTCATAAAAAATCACATTGACAATATGACAATATTAAGTATTAACAACATGCAAAGCAACTGATCTCTTATACAATGCTAGGAGTGTAAAATGGTACAACCACTTTGGAAAACAATTTGGTAGTTTCTTTATAAAGTTAAGCATATACCTATCATAAGAGCCATCAATTTCACTTTTAGGTATTATCTAAGAGAAATCTGAATTACAAAATCTTGTATTAGTTTTATTTATTATCATTTAAAACTGGAAACAATCTAAATGTCCTTCAACTGATGAACAGATAAATCATGGATAACCATATAATGAAGTACTTCCCAGATATAAGAACTAGTGATAAACTATTAATATAACATGGATAAATATCAAATACATTGTGCTAGCTTAAAGTAACTGGAATGTAAAAGTTATAGAGTATGATTTTATTTATAAGACATCTGGTAAAGGCAAAACTTACAGAAAGAAAAGAGATTACTGGATCCAGTGTTTGGAAGTGCCATGTGGGAATTTTGAGGGGATGCTGGAATTGTTTTGTGTATTTATCCCAGTGGTGGCTATTTATCTGTACCTGTTTGTCTAAATTCATGTATCTGTACATCAAAAGAATAACAGAGAGCCTACCTATCTTTCTAGCTCTTATAAATTGTCTTAGTATACCCTATACCTATACCCATAAATTATTTGTTGAGCATCGATTATGTCAACCAGAAATGAATAATAACTACTGAACACTTAGTTGATACAGAGTACTGCTCTACATGCTATACACAAATTAATTTTTTAATCCTCACCCTAGAAAGGAGGAATTAATTGCATTCCCATTTTACATATAAAGAGAGGCACAGAAGAGTTAAGTAATTCAATTGGGGTTCAACAGTCAGTAGTGGAGAAACATGGAATTGCTGGTAGGTTCTCTAACATAGGATCTCATTTAATCTGTATTAAATTCAATGAGTTTTTTAGACGTGGAAATTGAAACCAGAGTTTAAGTAACCTGAATAAAGACAGAGTTAATTTATTTTATTATTTAAATTCAAATTATAGGTCTTCATAAACTAAAAACCTGTACCCTCTTTTTGCCTAGGTATCTAGGCTCTAGACTGAAAAAGTATTATAGGGGACAAAGGCAGACTACACTTATGAAGAATTTTACTTTTTACATAATAAACACCAATTTAAGTAATTATTTCCAATTATTTCTCATTTGGGAGAGTCTATAGGTCTGGGACAAAATGAAATGTGATTAAGAGCAGAAAGCCTGTCGCATTGACTTGAACCAAGCACAATATCTATTGTTTCTTTTCCTTCACTTGGCAAATGGATATGACATGTATCTACTCTGCTGTTTGCTATTCTAGATGTAGCACAAACCACAAATCATAGCAAATTGCAGAATTTCTCAATCATTAAGGATTTACAATAGGTTAATTTAAAAATGGGCTGCATTTCACAGCTGCAAGCCTTTTGTTTGGTTTCTAGACCAAATGAGAACCATTATTGGACTGAATGACCTTCCCATGGCGATGACTAGCAAAAGGAAAAGGTACTGTGGAGGAATAGGTACCTCTGCCAGGTAAGGTGAGGTAACAGTAATGGCTTAGTACAGTGCCAAACTCAATGGCACAATATATTGGCTCACAGCCTGTTTAGTACCACGCATGGTAAGAATTAAAAACAGTTCACCCATTCATTGCATGTTTGAGATCATAAAACCAATACTCAACCAAGGAAAGTTTTACAGTCTTCCATTAACATGAGGATAAAATGTGATACTTTTTTTTCTTTAGGAACAGTTAAAAGATAGGCTTATCTAACCTTGCTCATTTTTAAGATATCTGCTCTGCAACCAAAGCAAATAATTTACAAAGTATACTTACATTAATTGTATAGTCTACCCACTTCTGACAGTAACCAATGCCTAACTAAAATTAAATTGTAATAAACATTAGATAATCATGTTTAACAAAATTTGTAACACACTGGACCTAGGCAATTCCTTAAGATGCCAATGTATAGCTCATATGAGTTCTTCATTTACTTTCAATGACTTTCTAACAATTTGGTGTCACTCAGTATATCTAACATCATCTCTTCCGGCACCCATTTAACTCAACTATGCTCTTTGGATAGGGTACAGACTTGAAGAGAAATATCCTCCAGATAGATCTATGTGAGTTTCAGGCAGTAAACCAAAATGCTTCAGTGATAAATGAAACCTTCCTATTCAGCCTGGCATTTAGGACCCAACAATAATGCTGAGGTTCTTCTCTTTTAATCTTCTAGAGTAAGCTCACCTTTAAAATGACTCAGTTTGGTTTTGTAGCACTAACAGGCACCAAGCCCACAATACTCACCCAACTTTTACGCAGAACTTCTTAGTTTAGTAAAAATGTTCTTGTGGTGATTAGGATTCATTTGAGCAAATGAAGCTTCCAGGATGCCTTTCTCATACGTCTAAACCTGAAGTCAGTGCAGACTCTCACTGAGACCTAAACACAGAAGCTACGGTCTGCTTTTCATATGTCTAATCAGTCATTTAGAATCAATCTTTACTCTTTGCTTTGAACATTTGATATTTCTCCTTTAAAATTCAACATACTAGAGAAAAAGAAAAACTTTATTATTATTTGCTCCTACTCAAGAAATTATATGGGCTGAGGGTATGGTTCAGTGGTAGAGCACTGTTTAGCAGGCACAATAAAAACAAACAAGAAGCCAAACAAACACGAAATTACTAGTTGGGCATGGTGCTGCATGCCTGTAATCCCAGCACTCTGGGAGGCTGAGGCAGGAGGATTGCAAGTTGTCTTGCCTGGGCAACTTAGCAAGACTGTCTCAAAATTAAAAGGGGGGTGGGGCTGGGATGAAGATAAATATGGAGGCCTTGCATTCAACCCTCATTCCCCAAGCCCCAAGAAAATTACTAAATAGCTAAACCAAAGAATTAATGGATCTGAATCAATGAAGCGCCCTTTGCAGTCACCATAAAAAGACATGTAGACTTCAGAAAGTCAAGTTGAATTTAATGAAACATAGTATTCTAAAATGAAAATAATAAAAAACTTGAGCTGCATATGAGAAAAACCAACCAACCATGAGCTTCAAATGCCATATATTGACCAATACTAGATAGGAGGTCCAGAAAGAAGACAGGAGTAGGAAAAATCTCAACTGTGAATAGGAAAAAAGTAGAGGAGACAAAATATCTTAGTCCAGGTTTGCAAAATAAAGAGAAAGTACTTTTTAGTCGAGTAATTGATAGAGATTTGGATGATGATCAATCCTATTTAAATCTTTAGCAGGCCCCGGTGTTCTTTGTCCTAGTAACTGATTTATCTGCTTTTATTTTCAAATGTAAAAGAGGGGGGGGATATAAAAAAGAATTCAGATGTGCATGCACCAACTCTCCATGATGAAATGTAGTCATTATTTACTGCAAACATGTATTAATAAATATTTTTTTAAAAGGGGATGGGTCTTTGCATAGAATTCTGGATATATGTAAAATTTATGCTATTATCTAAAGATTTCTACATTTAGAAATAATCAATTGGCTATTCCCTTAAGGGCTTGTTCTAGTCTGTCCTGGTGAGGACAATAGGAATGTCTCCCAGTGAGAATAAAGAACAATAACCAAAATTACATGACCCAAAGAAAATCCCACTTTTGGACATTCACAATTCAACATTTCATATGTGTGTGTGTGTGTGTGTGTGTGTGTGTGCGCGCGCGCGCATGAGTGAGAGAGGAAGAAGTGAAGGAAGAGGAGGAAGAGGGGAGGGGGAGGGAAGGGGGAGGGGAAGGGACAGAGACAGACAGACATAGACACAGACACAGACAGAAAAGGGGAGGGAGAATTGATATAAACTGAGTGCTGAGATTACAGGCCTGCACCACTGTGCTCAGCTCAACTACTCTTACAAAGCCTTCAGAGGATCTACAGTAGTCTAAATAAAATAGCAGGGGTTATATATTATTTGCTGGGAAATTATTTTCAGGGTACATGAAATCGAGTCTAAGGATGATTAAGGTAGATGGCTGTTTACTTTCACCCCATGAAGTATCTAGCATAATCTTGATACTTATTAAAAATAATATATCAAGCCAGGCATAGTGATAAATACCTATAATCCCAAAACCCTAGGAGGCTGAGACAGGAGGATCACAAGTTCAAGCCCAGCCTGATAACTTAGCAAGACCCTGTCTCCTCTAATTTTGCCAATGTTGACTGAATTTTTGTCAACTTTTAGGCAAGTACATGTGGCACTGAGCTCTTGTGGCTTCCACTGCAGTGGGCTGTTGTGCCAGTAGCACACTAGCTTGGGAGGATATGCTGCATTCCAGTGACGACACAGGAAGGGCGTTTGAGATATTTGGTGGGAGGTATTCAAAATCAGAGAACACTACAGAGGTTTAGAACATAAGCTGAGTATACATCATTTCCTTGCTTTGCTCTGCTGCCACAGAAGGAACAGTGATCACCTCCCTCCCGGCACCATTCTATGCTTGGCTGTTATAAACTATCTTCAACCTGCATCACCAACACAATTCAGGTGTTACCACAGTCACTGACATTTTTCCTTTTGGACTACTTAAGGGAAAACAGTCCTTCAAATCTTACCACCTAACTGGTGTTAAATTTACAGTCATGCTTTCCTTACCCTGGTGAAAAATGAATGTTCTGGTCCATTTCAGGCCTTATAAAAGGTGGTGGTGGTGGGAAGGGGGATCCCTATTTTAAATATCATACAGCCTGAAGTGTCACTAGCAGATGAATTTTGTGCAACCCCACTTCAGAGCCTACTGAGGGTAGAGCAAACAGTTGATTTTAACACCAATTAATCGTGAAACATGAAGTTTGAGCCACACAGGCTACCAATGGTATGGGAAGTGAAGGGAAGTGGCAAAGTAAAGTGAATCTCAATTTCTCAATCTCTCATCAGACATGATAAAAGAAAAGTAACTCATTTTTAGTTGTATTTCCTTTTGCTGGTTTTGTTGTTTAGCAACTTGTTTTTTGCTTAAGTAACTTTTTAGACATCAAAATCTAACACTGAGAACAATTATGTTAATAATGCCAGGAAATTTGTTTGCTTTGTTAAATTGAGCTTCAAAAGCACTTCAATTGAACATACATTTGTGATTGCAAGTAATGCCTATTCTTATATCCATTTAAAATGTTTACTTTATTATAGCTTATTATAAACGTGAAGTCTGAAATGCAGCACCATGACTGCTCAATTTCCAAGCCACAATTTTATGATAATCATATGAAATGTATTCATGTGTCAACAGAACTGCTTAACAATGCCCCAAATGGGGCTGCTAGCAGCTCTGTCTTTTCCAAAGGCCGCATGGTTCTGTGCTTCGTAAGAAGCATAGCTATAAGTGGAGAGAGCTCTTTGAGAATTTTAACTTCATTTGTAACATGTACTGTTTTGCTATGCTTAGCTCAGCTTAATTGCTACTATCTCAGAATACAGGTGAACTCTTACAGAAAAATCGATCCTAAGTCCCCAGCCATATGAACAAGTTAAAAGAATTCTGTTATATATGGCTGGATTATGTTCTTAGGCAGCCTTCAATTACCAGAGGAGTCAACACCACAGAATCCCTCAGTACTTGATATTATCTACTGCCAGTAGTAGTAAAAGGTACCTGGAAGATACCTTCTGTCACCCTGTCATCTCACAAATGAGTAAATAAACACACATGTCTCTTCCTCTCCAGTATTCTCGGCAGCACTCATGCCCTCCTCACTTTTGAAGAGCCTATATAACAAGTAGCCTATATAACAGTGTCCACAGTAGGGGCTGAAATCCCCAGCAACAACAGTTCCTTGCTTAAGCTTGTATTTTTGTCCTTTTATGCTCATGATTTCATTCAGAGGATCTGTTTGCATGGAGCGGACCATGCTCTTTGGGGGAGACATCAACCATTAGCAATTAAGATTACATGGTAGTAATCTGTGTATGTGTGTATGTGGCTATCCATCTACAAGTTCAGGCTTAAAAAATAAAACTCCTAGTACCACTTTTCTGAACTGATAACAGAGTTCTGTGCAAACATTCATCAACTTTAACACAATTCATTTTTAAATACCTAACTGTTTTTTAAAGTCCTGAATCTTAGCTGGGAGGGAACATAAAAGCTGGCCTCGATCAACTCTCTTTTTAGATGGAAAACACTGAGATTCACAAGCTTGTCAAATAACTTGTCCAAAGCATATGCCTTTGTGGGTGTAGAACTACAACCAGATACAGACTCTTGGCATCTCAGTCCAGCACATCGACTCTTGGGTAATCTACAGGACAATCCTTAATAATCAAAAGTGAAAACTTTGCCCAGGAAATTTTTACATGCAGTCATGCAAATTTCATCAAAGAGTAGAAAAATGTTTGATCCAATTTATCTAATGAAAGATAAACAGTTCATATCCCAGCCCACTACAGACACATACTTCATAAAACAATGTTTCCTTACTTTGTGTAACTCATTGTGCAATTTTCTATTTTATTTCATTAAAACAAAAACAACAAAACTGGATGAGATCCACTAAAATGATTTTAAGATCAATTACCAAAAGTTGGGAAAAATCTTACAGAGGTTTATTCAAAAGAATAATAGATTGATCTCAAGCAACCAGAAGTAGAGAAAACAATTTAGCTTTTCATAGTTTTAAATTATATAAACAATTGAGGTAAACAACTCTTAGGCCACTACGAGTCTTTTTGTTCAGGATGCCAGCTTAGCATCCACCTCATGACTCCTGTCACCTTTCCCACACACTGTCTACTTCCCCACAGGAAATGCACTGTGAAGAGGCTGCCCTGGCTGGGCGAAAACTCTCATCCTTCTCTTCTGTATTCCCCTTGGCATAAGAAACTTGTAAAGTACAGCTAATGGTTTACTTTAAAGATTTCAGATAGCGGGTCAGGGATTTAGCTCAGTGGTTCTGGTGCCTACCTCACAAGTGCAAGGTCCTGAGTTCGATCTCCAGTATCCAAAAAAAAGAAAAAAAAGATTTCAGGTAGCCTTTGTTTTTCAGAGAACTGATCCTATTTTGTTAGCTTCTGACATACCACATAGCATATTATTTTTGAGTATAAGTCCTTCCCATTTACATTCTCCCACATTAGATAATAAGCTCCTTGAATGAACAAAACAAGGGTCAATGTTTTGTTCACTGCCAAATCCCCCACTAAACATACAGTAGGTTCTCAATGGCTTTAACCTATTCTTTCTCTGCCTTGCATATCCTCCCCTTCTCACTGGCTAGTCATTTCCTTTTTACTAGAGTGATTTTCTCTGGGACCTCCTTTCTGATTCCTTACATTCTTGTGCTTCATTGATAACATCGCTTGTGCTTCTCTTATCTTAGAAAGATAATGGTTGAATTCTATCTCTAGCTTAACAAAAATCTCTACTAGAATGGAACTTCAATAAACTGCTTAGCACAGTACATGCTCAAATAAAATTTTTATATGTGCACATAAAAAAAAAGCCACACTTTTGGTCTGAAAATCAAAACAGAATAAGCCCATGCTAATGACCTAGCCACATGGCTAAATGGAAGTTCGAGCAACTATAGCTTTCTGAAAAGTTCCTTAATACTTTGTTTTCAAATAAAATTAGGCTTCTCCTACCTTTGTGAATGTGGGTATGATTTCTAGCAAAAGGGGAATTAATAAAACATTAGCTATTGGGAGAGGTTAAAGGGGTAACAGGGAGGAAAAAGAAGCAAGCAAACCAACTCCCATACATTTCTGTCATGTGGGAAGCAAATAAAATAATTAAGGCTTCCTACTGCATCATATTCATTATAAACCAAGAATTTTTTCCTTCCTAAAATATGAAAAATAATGACTCACCCACCCAGCATTTATCAATATTTTTCACAGTATGAAAAAGATAAATGCATCAAATGCTCAATTAGGAGAAGCATGAGCTAATACACAGTGTAAATATGCAAATTTTAAATAAGATATGAATTTACATAGCACAACTGACAGAAATTCAACAGTTTTATAAGCATTAACCCTTCATGTTCCTGTGAGCTAGTTTTGCAAAATTTCCATTTTAAACAGTGGAGTTTGGACTCATGTAAACAAGAATGAATTTAAAATAGGTTTATGTCTTCTTGTCTGCCACTCTAAAATGAGCCTACATTTTCTTAAAATAATCTTCCATGTATTAGGAAAATCTTATATCTCCATCATAATTCCCACCAAATCACCAGTCAAAAGGATCCGCAGCAAATTGTCTCAAGAAATATGACTTGCCACACTGTTTCAAACTGCCATCAGTAATAATTTACTGGGACTGCATAAGGCTGGAAAGTTACAGTCTGAGAAAAGATGTATGTCAAGCCACTGAAAGTCTTTACTGCGTGTATGAAGGATTGTCTTGAAGTCCTTAATAATTCATCACTTTATTAATGACCCAACAGATGACTTAATGAGTAGCCTACTAATAAGATCTACATTCAAATTTGGAGGTCTTTTGAATCTTTATTAGGAGAAATAATACAATGAAGAATGTAAAAGAAGGTATTTCAGAACACAAACACTGCAAAAAATAAAATATAACTTAAAAATATAAAAAATGAAGTCCTGGCAAATACTTAACATGTAAGTAAAAATGAATATATAATCACTGTGGAGAAAGAAGTGAAAAGAAATCAGAACAAATAGATCCATATATATATCTACCAATCTTTTCTCTATTTCACACTCTCCAATGTATACTTTAATGTCATCATTTGGATGTGTATGATTATTTTTATTTTTATTCTCCAAATCTATACATTTATAACCTGTGGTTTTGAGTATTTACTCTGGTATCTGAAAATGCATCCTAGATTCAATCTTCTCTTATTCTTTGGTAAAGAAATAAGGGTACATCTTCCTTTTAAGATATAAGTCAAATATTTATACACCAAATATTTCTCCTCCTCCCACTAAGCAGCCATATCCTGATGCCTCAAAAGAACATCACCTGCCACCACAGGAGGTGAGGTAACAGGTGAAACAACAGCAATTCCTCTATGGTCATCCACAGAGGACATCTGTAGCATCTGCTGAATGAGGAAGAAGGTCTAGACACACAACTTCATTTGAAATCACTGATATATTGTGGAGATTGGAAATGATACAGTTCTTTTAAGCAAGCCAATTTGGCTGTGACTGCCTATGGGTTTAACTTATTCTGAATTCTGCAGTTTAAGAAATGTTTTAGAGCAATTCTAAGTTATGACTACTAATTAATATATCATCCTTTGGTAACTAGAGGATCATACACAATGTCATGGAAGGTTTCAATCTCACTTTCCCCTAACTCTGTAAATCTTACCCATATCTGTAAATCTTACTCATATTATCTGAACAGAATTCTTGAAGTATTTGACTTTGAATGTTTTCACTTTTCTTTTATAAACCCTTAAAATCTAATAAAAATATATGTACACTTATTGTATAGCAATAAATAAAGTTAAATATAGTAGTTTCCCCTTATGCATGGTGGCTATGTTCCAAGATTTCCAGTGGAGGTCTAGAACTGCAGATGGTCCAAAACTATGTATACTACATCTTTTTTCTGTATATACATAACTATATGTGTTAGTCAGCTTTTCATTCTGTGACTAAATACCTGTTTGATATTATTAATTTTAAAGGAGGAAGGGTTTGTTTTAGCTCATGATTTCAGTCCAGGGTCCCTTGGCCCTGTGATGATAGATGCATCATAACAGAGCATGTAGCAGAGGTTATTTAACTTTTAAGCTATGTAACCTGGAGCACAATACTTGGAATCTGTCAGATGGTGGCTTCTGAAGCTGAATGACTTAATCTATGCAAACCATTTGATAGAACACTGTGGGGGAAGGGGGACACTCAGTTTATATAGGAAAGTATAATAATTATATAAACAATTTTCCACTTGAAACAGCAAGCAAATAAAACTAAATTAATAGGAGAAATTAAATGTCATGCAGTTTACTCTTACTTATTCAATATGTTTCACCATAAAACTACTAAAGGTAGTTTTATGAAGTTTTATGAAGGCAAGTGATAGACTGTTAAGTTTATTTTCATTCTTCTGCCAACCTGAATTGGAAGACTGGCATTCTATACGGTTATTTATGAATTAAAATCAAAGCAGTAACTTTTGAAGTAGAGTATTGTGAGCTCAAAATGTCTCTAAACTGTATTCCTATGTCACTGATGTAAACTACTGCACAGGACCCTATATGCCCTATTTTTATGGAAATGTACCAAGTTCTATGGAGCCAGAGTGCCCTAAAACAAATAGTCAAAAAAACAAACATACCCTGGGGTTTTTTGTTACTTGCTTTCTCATTTCTCATGTCAGTTTCTCATATGGAAATAAAAAGTGAGGACCCTAATGATTTGGGATCTTGAGGGATAAAAGAATAAGGCCCTTATCTGTAATGATTCATAACTACTACACCAGTTTTATAAATGACTTTTATGAGTGCTCGATGCATTACCGTCATTATTCCATGTAATTCATGTAACAGTTCTAAGAAGTTCACTGTCATTCCCATTTATAAACAAAAACCCAAGGCACATCCACTATGAAAATGGGTAGAACACCCCCAACACACAGTTTGACCCTAAAGTCTATCTTAAGGTTGAGGTTAGTTTGCTTTTCAATTGCATGGCAAATCATTCTGTGTATTTTAAGAGATTCATGAAACCATTTCTATAAAAATTTCTAAAAACTAATTATGAAAGTTAATTCCACACTCTATAAAAGACATAAACATGCCTCACACCAGCCTGTCACTTCTCTCATAACTGAATCTAAGCAAAAAAGGAAAGAGACAAAACAAACTAAAAAACTGAAAGATTCTATTCCTTTTCTTAAGATACACTTTTTTCTGTAACTTGCCAAATTTCTCTATTGGTTAGTGTTATTTTGTCACAGAAAATCTCTTGTATTTATAGCAAGCTAACTGCTTTTCAGAATTGATTGTCATATGTATGCAGATGGTTTTAGGATTCAATTTTGTCAAAAGCTGGAAAATTAATTCATGCCTTGTCCCATGCAAGCCTCATGTTTTAAGAGATTAAAAGCCACTGAAAATACCTATTACCATGCAATTTCTAAGTCTATGACTAAGGAATCTATTAATTTAGTTTTTTGATGATATAAAATACAAGATAGAATATGCTTACTGCGAGAAGTTCAATGTTCTAACAATTGTTTTACTTACTAGTAAGACTATTTTTAAATTTTAAGGTTTAGACCAAAAAAAGAGCATGCATCTTAATCATAAGGGCACTGTATTAAGATATAAAAACAAAAGATTCTGGCAAATATAGTATTTGCTAATTTTTTATATAATATTCTTGGCTGAAAAAAACCTGAAATGCTGACACTGGTTGACACTCGTCTTTTACCAGTTAAACAGAGACACTTTTACCATCTTTACCAATTTTTTTTTTTTTTTTTGGTACCGGGGATTGAACTCGGGTCCTTGCGCTTGCGAGGCAGGCAACGGAACCACTGAGCTAAATTCTCAGCCCCGAAAAAACTTTTATTTTTTATTTCAGAGGAGGCAACATCTATTTCTTCATCTATATGAAATTCCCCTAAAGCATATGATACTGTCGCAATAAGGGTCCTGAGCAATTGTGAGGTGGTATAAAATATAAACTAAAAAGTTTAATTGGCCTAAGATTATTAACGAATGTTCAGAGTATCCATTATTCATATAATTCAATCTGTGAGATACATACTTATTAATCTCAAATATGAAAAATTTTAATGGTAAGTAAAGATATATGTAAAATCTTTGAAAAAGAATACAAAAAGGAAAAAAAAGATTTCACATGTAGTACACAAGTACTTGTTAAGGAAGTGGCACAAATCATATACTACTCCCAGAGAAAAAGGACTACTCCTTTCCAGAAATTAGATCAAACTTCCTTTATGGTTCTTGCTGCATTGTTCTTTGCTTTTTAGCTATGTGTATACATACCATAAGTTCCTTGAAAGGTCAGATTTTATATTTTTGATTTCCGAATCCCTCCACTATACTGAAAAATACCTAGCACTTTGTAAGATGTTTATATAAATACTTGAATGAATGACTGATGATGGCGATGAAGATGATAAAGACAGCAGTCATATTCAGGCCAGGCATTGTTCTGAGCACTTCACATGCATTAACTAATTTATTTTTAGTTTTCTCTTGGTATCTCCACTATATAAATAAGGAAATTAAGACACTGAGAGAATTATTACCTCTACTCATCTAACTTTTTCACACCCTATCAATGCCTGAGTTAAAGATGACCTCTTAGGGAGGTCCCCTTGGACCCACTAGACACGGCTAACTACTCTTGCCATCCATCCATCTGTGTAGTCACTTTACTTCCCTATTACAGTCATCATTCCTAAAGTACTTACTCAATTAGCAGCTCTGCACACCAGACAGTAAGGCCTATGAAGGTAGGGATCATGTTAGGGTTACTGACCACCCAAACCCTAATATCTAGCAAAGTATTTAGTACAATGAAAATCAGGTTAATTACTGAATGATACATACTAAGTTGTAGGTATTCACTAAATGCTCATTTAAGAGGCAACAAAAATGAGTGACCCTGATGTCAGTGAAGATTCATAATTGAGGTTCAAGTATGAGGATTAGACAAAGAATTGACAGTCATCTGCAGATAAATACTTTAAATTTGCAGAGACTATGACAAAGCTGAAGCACTATAGCTGGTTTATTTCTGAATACAGAAATATATATGTATATTCAGGAGAACTCACGTTATTTAAATTGTAAGTTCCCCAAATAAAAGTTTGGAAAGAACCCAAATTAACTGAAAAAAAATGATAAAATCAGTTTTTAAGAGTTTCCTGCCAAGCATGGTGGTGCATATGCCTGTAATCCTAGCACGTGGGAGGCTGAGGCAGGAGGACTGCCTCGAGTTCAAGGCCAGCCTGGGCTACATAGTTAGTTCAGGGCCAGCCTGAACTATAAAGACCCTGTCTCAAAAAACAAACAAACAAACAACAACAAAATAAAAATGTAAAGATTCCTCTGTGTAATATGAAAAGCTGCTTTATGTTGTTTTCAAATCATATATTGATTCCATTAGAGTACTACCTGGAATTGGCGATTAGTATGTTCTGAGTTGGGCAGAAAAGTTCCTAGTTTATATGAAAGGTTATGATGACCATAGTGAGGCTAAAATACACTTAGCTATCATCATTACACATTATAAACACTCAGACACTGGAGATGAGCTCTGAATTAAAGAGCCAAGCAAATATTCAAATCTGCAGATAGACTTAAAAGAGAGATGTTGATTATAAACCACACCACATGGCTAGTACTAAGACAAAAGTGAAAATTCCAGTAAGGCACTGACTGACAAGAGAATAGCAGGATTGATCCTATCATTTTGCTGGAGAAACTTGAAGACAAACATATGTAAGTTAAGTTGGAAAGAGAAGTATTTTAAAGTTCAAACCCATTTTATATCAACTTGCATGGCTGTGAGTGGCAGTGACAGACACAGCTGCTGCTAGTGAAGGAAGCAAAATTTTTGGCAAAGGCAAAAGGCTCACTGAAGAAAAGCCACCGCAAATAAAAGAAAACATTCTCTCTGCTGCTTAATGTCTTCTCGGTTCTATTGCACATATATACAGCAAGTAGCACTACATTTAAATTCTTAGGATCAGAAAAACAGTATACATAATTGAAAGAAAAGGCAAAAATGTAGCACTTTTAAACATACAAAACATGGCCACTAGTATAGGACTGCCTTAAGAAAAACACAGAGAAGGCCAGGTGAGGTGGTACATTACAGCTATCAGGAGGCTGAGGCAGGAAGGTGGAAATTTTGAGGCCAGCCTGGTCTACACAGTGAATTTCATGTCAGAGCTACATAGCAAGACCCTGTCTCAAAACATTTCAAAAGAAAGGATAAAAATCACAGAAGAATTACTAGCTACCCATTTCATTAAAAAAGGAAAAAAAAAAAGAATGCAGAGTCAGTGAATCAAAGAACTATATTCTCCTACAGAAGGATACAGACACATCTTTAGGTCCATAGATCAAAGGTCACAGATATATATATATATATATATATAAAATTGGGTACATATGAAGGCTACCGATTTGACAATATTAGTTACCTGATTTTCCCTATAAACACCAGCACTTCTTAAGTTCTTGGCAGAAAACAAACAAACAAAACAAAACAAAACACAACAGAAGCAGCAAGAAAGGAAATGCCAGAATTTGAACTTAAGAAATGACATCAAATAACCATAAAACATAGTAAAAAAATAGTAATCATGGACCACTTTTCTAGGCAGTAACTGACCTAAGAGACATTAACAATACTTAGGCTAGATAATACCCAAAATAAAAGTTTCATAAATGACAGCACAATTTTTTTAAAGACAGGGATACTTCTGACATATGAAATGAAAATATTAATATAAATATTTACTTTAAAAAGCTACATGGAGCCGGGGATTTAGCTCAGTGGTTCCAGCACCTGCATTGCAAGCGCCAAGGTCCCAAGTTCAATCCCTGATACCAAAAAGAAAACAAAGCTACATGGAAAATACTTCATTAAATGACAACGATATTAGGTAAGTGAGGCAAGTCTTTTCTGTCTTGCATTACTATAGCACTCATTCTTTTTGATACACTGGTATGTGTGCAGCTTCCTTTAACATAGTTGATTAACATTCTCTGATGAAAAATTTAAACCAGCCATACATACACAAAAACAATGGCATAAAAACAGAGTGGGCTTGGAGAGCTGGAAAAACCTAGGTTTCAATTTCAATTCCATCATTTACTAGTTGCATGATTATGAGTTTATGTTTCAATTTCTCAGTATGTGCAAACAAAATTTATAAGACTATTATAAATATTAGAAGGTATAATATGTATTGACCACATAATACGTGTTCAATAAAAATGATTTCTTATGCCTTTATACTTTTTTCTTCTATACCTAGACACTTAAAACCATGCCGTTTTATTTATGGCAAAGCTAAAATTAAATTTTTAAAAATTATCTTTGATTTCTGATATGTTTGATTTGTTTTGATATGCTGAACCAGATATATGTAAATTCTATTGTTACACAGTATATACCAATATGCTTCTGCTTCCTGATCACCATTTAGAAACACTGAAAGAAATATTTAATGAAAATGTACACTGAATCAGCTGAAGCACACACCTGCAAGTCCAGTATCCTGGGAGGCCAGGACAGGAGAACTATAAGTGCAAGCCCTGCTGGAACAACTTAATGGCTTAGGAAGACCCTGTCTCTAAACGAAAAATAAAAAAGGTCTGGAGATGAGGCTCAGTGCGTGCGTGCATGTGTGTGTATGTGTGTGTGGGGTGTGTGTAGGGGAGGATGATAAAGGTACACTAAAGAAGCTAGATTTTTAGATTTATATTATCACTTTTGGTTTAGTTGATAAAATATAGTTTATAAAGTATTATTTATTTTTAACTTAATAGTTTATAAAGTATTTATAGTTTATAAAGTATTATTTATTTTTAACTTATTAGTATACTGTTGGTACTTTATTTTTAAGGTCATAATTTTGAAGATAACTTTCTAAAGAAGCTGTGAATGCAATAATAAGACTAATTATCACCTTCAATGGGGAAAAGGGTGCAATGAACTGATTTCTCTTTCTCTAAAAATGTGCATTGAACAAACTTGAACCAATCAATCTACCATCTTTTTCCACCATATAATTATCTTGTGAAAAAAAGTAGGCTTAATCTTAACTTTTCAAGACAAAAACCAAAAATGAAAATAACTGAAATAACAACTATGGAAAGGTAAAATGTTCCCTGACTTAGATCTAAAGATATAACTAACTGTATTCACAAAGGTTCTCTACCTATTGTGACATTTTCTGTCACAAATAATAGTTCGATTTGAGTAGCAAAAGAATGTCAGAAACAACAAATAGAAAAATTCAACTATTTTTAATACTAGTTCTATTTCTCTTAGAATTAAGTTTTTCAAATAATGTGAAGAAAATATAAAAATATTTACCACCTGACAGCTAAAACTTCTAGAACTTGGAACCTTGCTGTTATCATCCATAATAATGACCACTTATTATCAATTTCTTTAGCTGGCACCTAAAAAAGCCATATGATTTTTTGGCGATTTCAATCACTAAAAAAGTTTAAATTCTAAGTATCAGCATAAGCTAAGTTTGGTTCTCACCTAAAATTTTGTTTCTCTAAAAAAGCACTGGTTATTCCCCCTGCTAGTTCCAATGTAGAAATTCTTCAAGTGGTCAGTTACCAGTTTGCTGTTAGTATAGTTGCATACTGCATAATAATGTTTTGATCAATGATAGACTTAATATATAACACGGGTCTCATAAAACTATTTATTGGAGCTGAAAATCTCCTATTGCCTAGTGACAACACTGCTGTGATAACATTATAACACAACAATAGTTATTAATGTGTTTGTGGTGATGCTGGTACAAATAAATCACACTACCAGTTTCGTTTTTTTTTTTAAAGTATACTTCAAAGTGTGTAGTACATGCCTGTAAGCCCACCACTAGGAAGGTGAAGGCAGGAGGACCATTGTTGGGAGCAATGCTACATAATTTTAGGGTAAAATCATTTGGTTAGTCTAGTTCTCTTGCCTACAGCCCAGCTATGGAATTCCAAGACATAACTCCATTTTGGCCTCCGGTCACAACTGAGACCTCAATGATCTGGTGATGCTGTGACTCTTCAGGACACGAAACATCCTGGGAGCTGAAAACATCCTGGGAGGAACAAACATCTGCTCAGTTCCTCATTGTTCTTGGACTGTTACCATCTTATTTACGCGGATGTACTGAACTCTCTGCAAGTCATTCGTTACATCTGTTTCTCCGGATGTACTGAGTACTGAATAAAAGGTGCAGTAAGCTGGGGGCTTTTGTCTTTGCTGCCCAGAGCAGCACTGATCAAACCCAAAGCTCAGCTTCTTCTCAGTCTCATTTTTCTACCTTTCCTGTAATTCACCTTGTGCTGCCATGGCTCACAGGAGACGAGGACTTACTGCAGAGGTTCTAGTAACGTCCCCTTTCCCTGTTCCCTACAGACCATGAGTTCAGGGGCAGCCTGGATGACATAGTGAGTTTAATGTCAGCTTGGACTACACAGTGGATGTATTAAGGGCATTTGGAACTCTACCAAGAATGAGTGTAATTCAGAAGAACAAAATTTTTCATGCTTTTATTAATTGATTAAATCATGTAAAACAGTAATGATATCTGGAAATCATCCCTGAACCTGACTTAAGATTTTACTTATTATGGATAAGAATGACCCCTAAAAGGGGCCCAAGTAGGCTGGATACACAGAACGGAATAGTGCATCTTCATAGTAACTTCCTCTCACCAATACAGTTCTTACCTTTTCCTCATGTGTATCCATTCCACTCCAAACATCTGCACTTAGTGGTATCTAATGACCCAAACCATGTGGCTCTTACTTTATTTCATTCATCTTTTGCTAAACCATAAGCTCCCTGGGAACATCTCCATGATTATTCTCACAGTCGCTGCCTTTTACATCATCCAATTATCCTTGTGCTATGCAGCCAACCTACTCATCTTGAAACTTAAAAAACATCTGTTCCTCCTCCCTGCAATTCTGCTATAATTCTTCTTGCAGCTAAAATCAGCCCTGACTCATCAAAATGCCTGCAAGATACACTGATATGGAAAAACATTAAAATGTTTTAATTTCAGCTGTGCTCACAAGGCACACTCAACTTTGAGACAGAAAATAAGATTCTCACTATAACTGCTATACGTGCTTTAAAAAAAATCTTACAAATGAGACAACATTTTCTTTTTAAACTAATCAAAGCCCTCAAATTCACAGGGATTTGTTTATATACCTGATTTCCTATAAATTGGTTCTCAAGAAAATGGACTACTACAGATTATTTCAAATTAGTAACTACACAAAACTTTTATCCAGATCTTTTGGATATTAAGTAATAAAGATAAAATAAAAGTATTTAATACAGAAGGAAAACAAGTAGTGTTGGCTGTTCTAAAAAAATAATGGCAATGAAAAATACATGGCACAGTAAACTTCAAAATGAGATGTCTGGAACACAAAAAGGAAAATACTTCATAATTCTATCAGAAGACATTATAATCACATCACTTTTAATTCCTCAGAGATTAAGAAGTATTCACAATACAAGAATTCTCACCTCTTCCCAATAATAAATAATAATTATAAACACTTAATAATGACTAAGTTAAGAAGTGTGAGATTATAGCTCTAAGGTATTTTTATATTCCTTCTTTTTATGTAAATAAAGCACAATGATTCTCCAGATATCTAGACCACTGTAGTAAAACTACATTGCTTTTGGTCAAATCATTTAATCTAGTCAATATCTTAACTAGTATTACAGAAATTACAGAGATAATTTTGGACTACTATATAAGCAAAACTCAAAAGACATAAAGAACTATAATAATGTACTATATATAGTAACAACATGAATAATAACTACTTCAAAATATATACATTAAAATCACACTCTGTAAGAGGCAATACAACTGTTCTATATTATAGCTGCATAATGTAGCCTTATATGAAGTGTGATGGAAATATATAGTAAAGAAATTTTTAAAATTTATTACAGTAAAAGATACATTGCGATTAATCCCCCTCAAAATACTCCCCCTGACTTTTAACACACTTATCCCATCATTCTGGGCACTTTCTGAAGCATTTCTGGAAGTCCTCCTTAATGAGCTATTTACCAGGGAATGCTGTAGCTCAATGCCATCCAATAAAAAGGCAAACATGTAAACACACATTTACTTTATTCCCTGGATCTGGTACCATGTGACTTCCGGCTCTTCCCCAAAGTCAAAATGATCATGAAAGATAACCATTTTGAATAGATTCAGGACATCAAGGTAGCCATGATAGTGCAACTAAAGACACTCATGAAAGAGGACTTCCAGAACTGCTTCAGGAAGTGGCAAGAATGATGGGACAAGTGTGTTTGAAACAAGGAGTATTCTGAGAATTAATGGCAATATATTTATTGTAATAATTATTTTTAAAAATTAACCTTCACAGTATTTTCTTTTATTACACTGTGTATGTCTTCCTGTTCTTTTTTTTGGTACCAGGGATTGAACTCGGGACCTTGCACTTGTGAGGCAGGCACTGGAACCACTGAGCTAAATCCCCAGTCCATGTCTTCCTGTTCTATACAACTGGTATGTTAAAACTACCTACATTTTATAGATTGTTTGAGAATTAATTGGAATAGTGCCTGGTATGTAATGTTCAATAAATGCTGGCTATAGTATTTTTCTATTTGACAACAGTAGTAACTTAAAAGTTAAAAGTGTGATTGCTCATTCATTTGGTTTTAAACAAATAACCTGTGTTTCATGTTAGAAAGTTATCAACTATTGAAGAAAAAATGATATCTCCAAAAGATATCAACATAGTTGTAACATTTCATTATCAAATAAAAAAATTACACATAAAGGCTAAATTAAATTTAAATATTCTTTTATAGAAGGTCCATGACTTATATTTTGACTTAAGCCTGTTTTACACTTTTACAACATGTATTCAGTAGAAATAATATTTCAAATTTTGGTGTTTTCCTAGGCTAACGATATGCTATACAATGCTCCCTTGTGATGGTTTGCAGTCAAAAGGAACTATAGTTCCCAGTCAACTTAGGAAATAATGAGGGTAACAACTGATACTCTACAGTGTGCAGTGTTGCCAGCCTTTCCTGGACACTGTGTTTTGTGCTATCACATCCCATCTATACCCATACATAAGATATTCAACACTTTATTATAAAACAAGCTTTGCATTAGGTTTTTCCTAATTGTAGGTTAAAATAAGTGTTCTTAGCAAAGCTAAGATATGATGTTCAGTAGGCTAGGTATATTAAATTTATTCTGATTTCTCAATTCACCCAATGTTAAATCTACTGTAAGCTGAGTAGCATCTGTATATTATTCATTTCTCACTGTTTCAACCTTCTTTGCCCTCTCTCCCAAATTTATTTCAAACAAATTTTCTAATACATAATTGTTTATACTGGCTAAGACTTAGAAAATATAAACTAGCATGATGTACTGAGAAGAAATTCTGGATAGTCAAATGACCTAAAATTTCATTTTATGTATGTTCCCATACATTGTAGATACATTAGTTTTTATGAGTGCTATATTTGTGTGTTTACTATTAAGATTCTGACAGTTCTCTATTTAAATACTGGCAGAAAACTTAAATAAATAACAATTTTCACTATTAATCAAGTCAAGCAGAGTTACCTAAAAGTATTTTAGTAAGAAACAACATACTATTTTGGCAAATGAATGATCACTTATGAAGCTATTTCTTGGGTATCAGAAACACTGATGTGATGACACCACAGACATAAATATTAGTTAAGTATTGAACATATTTTAACATACAACTATAAATACTCAAACAGCAACTCAATACTGATATATGTCCAATGTTAAATCTGAATTTATAATACTTTCTTAAAATCTTACAGTTCATTGCATTTAGCGTTGTGAATTTTCTGGACTGAGAACTTGTCACTTTTATTTATAGGCAATTAATACTACAGATAATAAAATGTTAGGATATAAGAAGTCAAACATTTAGCTTACAGTTGAGAAAAAACTATTTCAAGAGAGAATTAGTGTTAGGTTTCCATCGCTGTGACAAGATACTTGACAAAAACCAACTTTAAGGAGGAAAAGTTTATTCTGGCTCATGGTTTCAGAAGTTTTTGAGTCCATGGCCACTTTGCTCTCTGTTTACTAGGCTGTGATGATGCAGATAGATCATGGCCAGAAAGCAGAGAGAAAGAAAGCCAGAGCAACTGTGCTGGCAAGATTCCTCCTTCACATTTATATCATCTGAACTCCAGCCTACTGACGCCTTTTAAAGGTGCGCAAGTATCAACTCTGATACTTCCTAATGAAAACTTTGGCAACAGATGATTTGTATTATGTAGATTGAGTTTGTTACTGCTCTTTGGGGAGGGGTGCTGGTAGAGAATAATCAAGGGTCTTATTTTTGCTCCCTTGGGGCTGTGCAAAATATACACATTGTCAGAGGAGTCAACAAAAAGAAGCACTGGTTTGGAGCTTTCCTAACTGCCTGAATCATGGCCACAGACCACTTGAAATGGGTCTTTACTATTGTGTCCCCATTTAGACGGCAGCTACGCTCACCACTATAGCATCAATGCACACTGTTGTCTGTATTTAGACGGGAGCAGGGGAGTTGTTTTGCATTCTAAGACTACAATATTAGGCAAGAGGATAAGAGAATCTTTCATTTACCAGAGAAATAATTTTTTCCCTTTCTGTGAGAACAGAATAAATAAGTTCTAGATTTCTAATATAAAATTTTAAAAACCTGTGGCATTATTTTTCAAAGGACTTCAACAATAGTAATTTTTATATAATCTTTTATATTTTTGCAGTTATCACTGCCTATAAAATTCAAAACAGAGTCGCACAGAACACGCCGAATCAGCCCGCTGCAGACAGGCAGGACTGTGCACGCCCTACCGAGGTCCTAAGTCACACAGAAGACACCAAATCACCCCGCTTCAGAAAGGCAGCCACCTGGTTCCACACTACAAAGACGCAGAGGACACCAGACCACCAGACCAAGGTACTGAGTCCCGCTGTTCCCGGCCCAGAGGTAGGGGGTTCTGAGCCGTCCTGACACTGCTCCTGGTCCAGAGGAAGGGGCTTCCCGGTCACCATCCCTCCCACTGTTCCCAGCCCAGAGGAAAGGGCTTTTGGGCCACCTTCTGACCCACTGCTCCTGGCCCAGAGGAAGGGGCTTCCAGGCTACCATCCCTCCCACTGCTCCTGGCCAAGATGGAGGGGCTTCTGAGCCACCTTCCCACTGCTCCTGTTCCAGAGGAAGGGGCTTCCCAGCCACCAACCCTCCCGCTGCTCCCAGCCCACAGGAAAGGGCTTTTGGGTCACCATCCCTACTGCTGCTCGCAGCCCCTGGCCCACCTCACCCAGCTCAGAGGAGGTAATCCATGCAGGCGCTAACAGCCCCCTAGCCCAGTCGAAATGAGAAAACATGTAAATAAGTCTCAAAACCAGACTTCCAGATCACCTACAGCAACCCCAAAGGGAAATGAGATGGAACACTCTGATACTCAACCACTTGGACCCACTGAACTAGCAAAAAAAAGGGGATCTGGAAAAAATGAAATCAGAAATAATTTCTCAGATAACAGGAGAAATTGTGCCCCTAGTGCAAGACATGATTAATAAATCTAGAGAAGAGCTCAGGAACATGATGGAATCCCAACATAAGAAACAAATGGAATCCATAAAACAGATACAAACAGATTTCCAGGACATGAAAATCTCCATTGAAAGTCTACACAGCAGAATGAGCCAATGTGGGGACAGAATTACAGATACAGAAGATAAGATTGCAATTAGTGACCAGGAAAAGAAAAATTGCTTCAAAATTATAAGGGAACATGAGAAATCAATCCAGCAGCTGCTAGATGATGCAAAGAAGAATAACATAAGACTGATTGGGCTCAATGAAGAAACAGGAGAGAGTGGAGATGACATAAAAAAATCTATTCACAGAAATAATGGCAGAAAACTTCCCAAGCAGGGGAAAAGAGCTTGACATACAGATAAGTGAGGCATATAGGACTCCAAATAGCCTTGATCAAAAACAATCTACACCTAGGCATATAATTGTTAAGATTCCAGAAACTCAACAGAAGAATAAAGTTCTCCAAGCAGTCAGAGAAAAGAAACAAATCACATACAAAGGAAAGCCCATCAGAATCACAGCAGACTTCTCAACACAAATCAACAAGGCAAGAAGAGCTTGGAGTGACATATTCCAAGCCCTAAAAGAAAACAGCCTCCAACCCAGATTGATGTACCCTGCAAAACTATCTTTCAAAATTGATGGAGAAATAAGATACCTTCATGACAAAGAGCACCTTAGAAACTTCGTGAATACCAAACCCGCACTCCAAAGAATTTTACATGATATCCTAGGAACAGACATTGAGGATCACAACCCCAGGAAGCAAAGCAGAATGAACCCATTTGGCATGACAAGAAATTACAAGTAAAGGGGGAGAACGCAACAAAAAGAAAAAGTCATGGCAATGACAAGTCAATACATATCAGTTATAACCATCAACGTTAATGGTCTCAATTCACCAATCAAAAGAAATAGACTAGCAGAATGGTTCAAGAAGCAAAATCCAACAATATGCTGCATACAAGAAACACACTTAATTCAAAAGGAAACTCACAAACTGAAAGTTAAAGGGTGGAAAACAATACTGCATGGGACAGGAACTCGAAGAAAAGCAGGAGTAGCTATCCTCTTTGCAGATCAAGTAGATTTCAAACCAACACTGATTAAGAGAGACAAAGAGGACACTACATCCTTGTAAAGGGAAGAATCCAAGAGGAAGAGATGACAATCAAAAATATCTATGCACCAAACACTAGTGCACTCAACTATATAAAACAAATACTAACGGACATGAAAAGTCATATATGCACTAATACAATTGTAGTGGGGGACCTCAACACCCCACTGTCAGAAATAGACAGATCAACTAGACTAAAAATAAGTAATGAAATATTAGAACTCAATCGAACTCTTGAACAAATGAACTTAACAGATGTTTACAGAGTCTTCCACCCCACAAAATCAGAATACACATTCTTCTCAGCTGCACATGGGTCATTCTCAAAAATAGACCACATACTCACACACAGAACATGTTTAAGTAAGTGCAAAGGAACTGAAGTTATCCCCTATACATTATCAGATCATAGTGCAATGAAATTGGAGATCCATAGCAAAAGAAACTCAAAACATTTCATAAACACATGGAAATTGAACAACACACTTCTGAATAACCAGTGGGTCACAGAGGAAATTAAAGAAGAAATCAGACAGTTCCTTCAATTAAATGACAATGACAATACAACATATCGGAATCTATGGGACACAATGAAAGCAGTCTTACGAGGGAAATTCAGAGCAGTGAATACGCATATTAGGAAAACAGAACGAGCCCAATTAAACAACCTCATGCTGAACCTCAAGCTTCTAGAAAAAGAAGAGCAGGACAACCCCAAAGGTCATACAAGGGAGGAAATGATAAAGATCAGAGGAGAAATCAATGTAATGGACACTAAGAGAACGATACAAAAAAATCAATGAAGCCAAGAGTTGGTTCTTGGAAAGAATCAACAAAATTGACAAACCTTTAGTCAACCTTGTCAGAAAAAGGAAAGAAAAGGCCCAAATCCATGCAATTAGGAATGAAAAGGGTGAAATTACAATAGACCCAGCAGAAATCCAGAGGATCAACAATACCTACTTCCAGAACCTATACGCCAATAAGATGGACAACACAGAAGAAATGGACAGATTCCTAGATACATATGAATTACCAAAGTTGAACGAAGAAGACCTAAAAATTCTGAACAACCCAATATCAACCAATGAAATTGAAAATGTAATTAAAAACTTATCAACTAAGAAAAGCCCGGGCCCTGAAGGCTTCACTGCTGAATTCTACAAGATATTTAGAGAGGAACTGCTGTCACTACTGTTTAAACTCTTCAAGGAAATTGAAAGGGAAGCAATACTCCCAAATTCATTCCAGGAAGCAAGCATCACCTTGATCCCCAAAGCAGAGAAAGACCCAACTGAAAAAGAGAACTATAGGCCAATCTCACTAATGAACATAAATCCAAAAATCCTTAATGATAAAGATAATGGCAAACAGAATGCAGAAGATCATCAAGAAGATCATACACCCTGATCAAGTGGGATTCATCCCAGGGATGCAGGGATGGTTCAATATACGAAAATCAATCAATGTAATACACTATATCAATAGAGCCAAAAACCATATGATTATCTCCATAGATGCAGAAAAAGCATTTGACAAAATCCAACATGCATTGATGATAAAAACCCTACAAAAAATTGGAATAGATGGTATCTACCTCAAAATGATAGAAGCCATCTATGAAAAACCAACAGCCAATATCATACTAAATGGTCAAAAACTGAAATCCTTCACACTCAATCAGGAACAAGACAAGGATGTCCACTATCACCACTCTTGTTCAACATAGTTCTGGAAACATTAGCCAGAGCAATTAGACAAGAGAAAGAAATAAAAGGAATAAAGATAGGAAATGAAGAAGTCAAATTGTCATTATTTGCAGATGACATGATACTCTATAGAGAAGACCCCAAGAACTCCACCAAAAGTCTTCTAGACTTAATAACCAAATTCAGTCAAGTAGCTGGTTACAAGGTCAACACACAAAAAGCAACAGCTTTCCTCTACACAAATGACAGACTCACTGAGAGAGAAATAGGGCAAATAATTCCTTTCACAACAGCATCTGAAAAACTGAAATACCTAGGAATCATCCTAACGAAAGAAATCAAAGACCTCTTCTCTGAAAACTATGGCACTCTGAAAAGAGAGATTGAAGATGATACCAGAAAATGGACAGACATCCCCTGCTCCTGGGTAGGAAGGATTAATATAGTGAAAATGGCCATACTTCTAAAACTGCTATATAGATTTAATGCAATTCCAATTGAGATCCCAGCAGCATACTTCACAGACCTCGAGAAAACAATCCAAACATTCATTTGGAGCAAGAAGAGACCCAGAATAGCAAAAGCAATTCTAGGTAACAGAGACATGGCAGGGGGTATCACAATCCCCAACCTGCAACTATACTACAAAGCTACTGTGAGAAAAACAGCATGGTACTGGCAAAGAAACAGACCACCTGAGGACCAGTGGAACAGATTAGAAGATGTAGAAACAATGCCAGACACACTCAGCCATCTCATCTTCGATAAAGGAGCCAAACACCCTCACTGGAGGAAAGATAGCCTCTTTAAGTAATGGTGCTGGAAAAATTGGGCTTCAACTTGCCAAAGATTCAAACTAGACCTATATCTCTCGTCATGCACTCAACTAAAATCAAAATGGATTAAAGATCTAAATATTAAAATAGAAACTCTGAACCAGTTGGAACAGAGGTTAGGTAGAACCCTTGAAGACATCGGTGTAGGAAAAGATTTTATGAACAAAACCTCAGTTGCCTGTGAACTAGCACAAACAATCAACAAGTGGGATCTCTTCTTATTAAAAGACTTCTGCACAGCAAGAGAAACCACCAACAGTGTGAAGAGACAACCCACAATGTGGGGAAAAAATCTTCACCTGCTCTTCCTCAGACAAAGTTCTACTATCTCGAATCTATAAAGAACTTAAAAAGATCAGACCTCCCAAATTTAAAGACCCAATCTGAAAATGGGCAGCTGAAATGAACAGACATTTCTCAGATAAAGAAACAGAAATAGCAAATAAATACATGAAAAAATGTTCAACATCACTGGTCATTTGAGAGATGCAAATGAAAACAATGCTGAGATTCCACTTCACTCCAGAAGGAATGGCTGCTATCATGAAATCAACCAATAAAAAATGCTGGCGGGGCTGTGGGGAAAGAGGAACTCTGCTCCACTGCTGGTGGGAGTGTAGACTGGTGCAAGCACTGTGGAAATCAGTATGGAGATACCTCAAAGAACTAGGACTGGAAGTCCCATTTGACCCTGCTATTCCACTGCTGGGGATCTTCCCCAAAGAATTAAAAGAATCATACCACAGTGATATATGTGCACCCATGTTCATAGCAGCGCAGTTTGTGTTAGCTAAAACTTGGAAACAGCCCAAATGCCCATCAACTGGAGACTGGATAAAGAAAATTGTGGTTTTTTTTATAAAATGGAGTACTACTCAGCCATAAAAAATGAGAAATTAGAGACATTTATAGCTAAGTGGATGCACATTCAGGCAATACTCTTAAGTGAAATAAATAGGACACAGATGTGTCAATACCGAATAGTTTCTCTGGTGTGAGAAACTGAAAGTGTAAATAAGGACTAAATGTATAATAGGTCATGTGAAATAGGAAGAAAAGGGGCAAAGGGGAAGGAAGTGGGAGGGCTAGAGGAAAGGATAGAAGGGAATGGGATTAATATGAGAAAATGAAAAAATAGGAACAAAATCTTTGTAAAGAGGGAGGACTGGAGGGGTTGAAGGGAGGGCTGGGCAAGGGTGAAAAATAAGAACCAAGAGAGAATATGTAAAGGTGCAAATTTCTGATGATGAATGTCATTATATTGTATACCTAAAATGTACCAATGATTAGAATGAATAATCAATAATGTAAAATAGGAAGAAAAGGTCCAAAGGGGTAGGGGTAGTGGGAGGGGCAAGGGAAAGGAAAAATGATGAGAAATGGAAAAAATGGAAATAAAGTCTTTGTAAATAGGGAAGGGTGGAGGGGGTGAAGGGAGGGCTAGGAATGGGGAAAAAATAAGAACCAAGATGCATTATGTAAAGGTCCAATTCCCAATGAGAAATGTAATTGTGTTGTATACCTACAATGTACCAATAAAAGAATTTAATACAAAAAAAAAAATTCAAGACAAAACTTTTTAAAGGTAAAACTGCATTGCAAATTTCTAACCAGGCAAAACATTGCATAATACCATTTACTTTTTTAGAGAACTTTTCAAAGTTACAAAAACGATTTGTTTATTCTTTTTTCCTCCAAGCCACATTTAACAAAGACTCACCTTGATACTCTCATACAATGTTTAAAAAAGATATTAGAACAAGCCAAAATAAAAGTCCAAAATGTTTCTAACAAAGTGCCTAATTCAGGACAGGCTAAAAGACATTGGAATTTTTTGTCAAGAAAAATGCTAACTTTTTAAAATTAGAAAATAATTTGAGAGCTATATTTAAAATGTTCTCAGAATAATATATTCATAAAATCTACATTTCAAATACAGCTGATATTAATAATAATTCACAACCACAATCTTAAATTAGAAAATAAAATTAATTTATATTGCCACAAAGATATTCCAATTAAGACGTAACTGAGAATAGAAAATAAAGTTTTAAGCCTGTAAATATGTATTCAATTAGAACCAGAGACTTTAAATAGCCTAATGAACTTCATGGTAAAATCTTAATGGTTTATAAAAATTTGGCTAGGCATTCTTCAACAATAATGTTAACATATACATATTTAATACTTTTATGTGCCAGAAACTAGGCTAAATGCTGAGGATTCAGAAATGAACAAGACACAGCTCAGCCCTCCTGGGGCTTACCGAATTTGGGGGGACTGGTACCAGGTATCGAACTCAGGACCTTGTGCTTGCGAGGCAGGTAACGGAACCACTGAGCTAAATCCCTGGCCCGGCTTACAGTATTTTTAATAAATTATCAAAGTACATGAAGATAAGAATACTGACACTGAAATATATGTGAGTGTAGGCCGTGGCACTTAGGTAGGAGAACCACCATTACAGTGTACTTTTTAGAACTCTGGCCTGCGTGTAAACTGTGTAACCTGTTAATAAACAATAGATAATTTTTAACATCTATAAAGTTATGGCCCAGTTACTGCTGGGCTCACGTGAAAGCCCAAAACTGATTTAAAGCACTCTGTGTCAGAAACTTTAGGATAAGTAGTTGTCAGCAACTTAACTGCTACTTCATGGAATTAGGGAAACTTTTTTAGTAATCATGAGGGTTTAAGCTTCTTTTTGAATCTGTTTTCAATAAAGGGATAATCACTTTATCCCTTAGTACTGTAACATGAAATATTGAAAAACTGCCTCATCTTCAATAGTACTAACAAAAATTTAGCCATTATTAATATGTCACATAGTTTTAGATCTGATTCTACAGCTTTCTCTTAAATTCTCTCACCTACTTCAATTTATTTATTTTTCCATTTAGAGATTTTTTACCTTTATTCTTTATCTTCAAAATTAATGAAATCACTTGGAAGATAGAGCAGGTGTGGAAGGCTCCCTTCTGTTCTTTAGGATTTTTGAAACAAAATAACTTTACTTGGCTCAAAAAAACACCTTAAATCATTTCTCATTTATCTCTTCCTTATACCTTCTTCGTCTCTCTGCTCTGTCATGTTTTTCTTTTTCTCCAAAGCCACTCTGAGAGTTCTCATTAATTCAGGGGCAGATGGCTGCCTCACTAGCACCTATCAGTGTGGTCTTATCCTGCCAGAAGCACATGGCAACATTAGCTGGACAAGACCTACCCTGAAGCAGTGTTCCCAAAACTGGTAAGCTGTGACCCACTTTCAATAGAGAAATTATTTACTGGGTTGAGACCACCATTTAAATATCAAACTGACAGAAAAAGAATATGACATTATATCTATTTTGAAACTTGGGTTTACACTGAGTGGGTATATTGTAAATTTAAGTATGGTATATGTATGTGTACTGAATCTTGATAAAAAACATATTTTCTACATTTCTATTTTTTTTTTTTCTTTTTGGTACTGGGGATCGAACTCGGGACCTTGTGCTTGCGAGGCAGGCGCCAGAACCACTGAGCTAAATCCCCGGCTCAATTTCCTATATTTCTATAGGTTATGGTCAAAAGTGTGGAAGTCACAAAACTAGAATACTCAGTTCTAAGGACTACATCTCTATCTGAAATACTTCAGATGTTTTAGAGATTTAAAATATGGGTGTTTAAATAGTTCTTTTTTAAAGTAAAAATAGCATTGATCTAATAAGTCAAAAATTGTCTAAACAGTCATCAGTCAGCAAACAAATCAAATCATTTCCATCAGTTTTCCTAGAATAATTTAGTCCTTTCATAATACAAAGAGCGAAAATAAATACTTTAACCTTTAAATTTAATTTACCCAAAGAATTAAAATTGACTCAACTATTTCAAAAACATTTTTAAAGTAACAATAACCTAAGCTCAAAATACCCTAAAGAAAAAAATATTTTAATTTTTTATAATAGAAAAAATCTGAGGGAATGGTTTGATTTCAAACATGACTTCAAAAATGAAAATGAGAAATATTTTTTTGTGTTTACTACATATGCACATAAATACAGACATCAACTTTATATTTACTTAGGTATAAAGAGATTTTTAAAAATTCAAAATCAGAAAGCTTAGAGTATGTAACTATGACTAATGGTACCTGAGTCACTCAGCACGAATGGAATAAGGCTCTGAGGCAGGGAATAACCATGCTATACTGTCTGTAAAATAACTGCTTAAAAAAAAATCAAAATAATGGTACAGTGCTTACTTTTCATATATTGTTGCTGGATGGAATTCATATTTAAAATATGGACTTTTTTTTTTTTTTTGCCTTTCTGCAGTGTTAACATGGAAACTCGAGTCTGACTCAGCCTCACAGTCTCTCACACTTCTTGGGCTGTCAGAACAGGAAGAGGCAACTAATACCAAGCCCTGCGGGAGGGACAGCCCTGTGGACTTGAGTCTTTTCATAACAACCCTCTGGTTGAGTAATGGTGATGCTGACAGGCTTCAATCCTTCTTGGTTTTATGAATTCTGGCTGCTAAGTGAAGCCTCCAGAACTAGAAACCTATGAGAATTAGCATTAAGATTTTTACTAGACTATGAAATGCTCTAGAAAAAACCCACAGAATAATACATATAAAACGTAAACTATTATTGAAACTTGAATATATCTACAAAAATAAGGTATGACTAAAAGAATACATACACGCAATTAACACAAAGGTATTATGCACTGATATATAAAAATATCCATCCCAACCCCCATATAAGAGACACTCTGAAAGTTTGTAAGTAGGAATAAACCAGATTATTTAATCAAAATGTCCCATTTTAATTTCAAAAACTGCATATAAATGTATAATGAACCCTATTCTTATTTAAGTTACATACAACTCAGAACATTTAGAAATTTAATCTTGCTTTTTTGTGGTTTTTTGTGTGTTTTCTTGGTACCGGGGATTGAACTCGGGTCCTTGTGCTTGTGAGGCAGTAAACTCGGGTCCTTGTGCTTGTGAGGCAGTGAAATTGGGTCCTTGTGCTTGTGAGGCAGGGGGCAGAACCACTGAACTAAATCCCCAGTCCCTAGAAACTTAATAAATTCAAAACAAGTTACAGTCTTGGATGAGGGTGAAATCTGCATTTATTGCACAAAACAATAGCAGAAGATACATGAGGCAATTCTTTTCTTATTCTTAACTAATTTTAAAATGATCAGTATTTTATTTAGTTTATTTTACTTTAGAATAAAATAATCATGGCCCGGGGATTTAGCTCAGTGGTTTTGCCACCTGCTGCACAAGCGCAAGGACTCAAGTTCGATCTCCAGCACCAAAAAAAAAGAATAAAATAATCATGTATGTTTTTATAGATCTATGTTTTTTTTTTGGTACCAGGGATCAAACTCAGGACCTTGCGCTTGCGAGGCAGGCGGCAGAACCACTGAGCTAAATCCCTAGCCCAATCATGTATGTTTAAAATAAAAGTCTCCAAAATAAAATTTCCCCTGAAAAGATACATCTTTTGTATTCTTTTTTTTTTTGGTAAACAGAAAAAGTTGGGGAAACAATCACTTTTTAGGATTCTTAATTTGGGATCCTTCCATGCACTTAAATTACAAGGGGGAAGGAGGAGAAAAATGAAGGGGGAGGGGGAGGAAGGAAGGGAGGCAGGGAGAGGTCAGTTTTTCTAGGCAGAGAGGTCACAGCTTTTACAGAATCTGAAAGAGGTCAATGATCAGAGTAGAGTCACTGTTTCGGGTGAAAGTTATATACAAAAGAATCTTCTCCCAAGATTTACCAAAGATTTTAACAAATAAAAGGTAGGCTGAAATAACTTCCCCTAACAATGAACCCATAATTAGCAGGAAGAATCACCAGTCTAAGACTATGATGAAGTTCCATGTTTATACATATTTATGTCTTTATTTGGAGCTTGGATAGAAAAAGATGAGTAAATAATGAAAGAGTACCTGTGTGTTCGGTTGGCAGAATGGTTGCAGTGACCTATGTTATGTGCTAATAGCACAGATATCTATTGGCACAGTATAGCAATTCCTGAATGCATTCAACATTTGTCCAAGTACATATTATTCCTTTCATGTTTTTATTTTTCCTCTTTCTGACCTTTAGACAAGAGAGCTCCTTTTTAGAGATGCAATTGTAAAATATCTCTTTAGCAAATAGTCTCTAACTCAAAGCCACACACACTAAGGAACTTAATTAAGTCCTGAGATGTTAATAAGTGAGAATTCCCTTTTCTCAATAATAAAGTGAACAATAATTCACTTGAACAAATACCTCAAGTGAACAAGTTCAATATTCAGATTTATTTAAAATTCAATAACCAATATGCTCTTAAGCAAACTCTATTTTTGAAGGTTATATCTGATATCTATGACATAAAATACATTATCATTACATGCAGTTTAATGAGAGAAAAATGAGTTTAACAAATACTACTATTTCATGCTTAACAAAAGTCGGGCGCAAGGTAAGGTAGGAAATGAACCTTAAATTTCTAGTCTAATCTTAAGCATTCAAACATTTAAACTACAATTATTTTATTGTTTTGGAAGGGTCATTTCAGTACTCGAATTAGACAGGGATCTAACTGTGTAGAGGGACAGGACTTAGAGAACTTCCACAATTAGTAGGGATAAGAAATCTTTTCACAGTGAATGAGAGAAACCTTTCCCATAGTAACATCAAAAGAAAAAGACAAACTAAAATAATATAGACTTTCCTTTACAAAAGACTTGATTATCCAAGCATAAAGAGTTGGCAAAAGATTTAACTCTGCCATGGAGCTTGTTAGGAAAGACCTAGATAAAGAAAATGTTATGTTAATGTATCCGGTGAGTGACAGACTGAGATTATGCTTTCTGAGATGCCATGTAACCCATACCTTTTGACAAAAAATTTCTATCCTTCCATAAATATATCAGATAAGCCCCTCACTTTTTAGTTATTTCAGTACTAATAAGGAGAAACAGGATTTTCTAAACCATTGGACAAAAAAATTGGACTCACAAAATGCACCTGCTGAAATCTATTAGGATTTCTGGCTATACTATTGAGTTCAGTGAATGGGATAGTGCGGGAGTCTCTTAAGAAAAAACACTTGCCAACACAATACTATTCATGTTCCAAGGATAATTAAAAACGGGACGAAGAAAAAGTACCTGAATGCATGTCATTATTTAAAAAAACCTAAGTTCAAAAGAGTCCACAATTTAAGATACTAATGACAGACTTTTAAGAGTGTTTTTATTTAAGTTAAATTAATGGAAATATTTTAAAAGGTGCTGATACTATGGTAACTAAGATAAAATTTATTTAATAAAGCTGATAGCAAGATTGAACATTATCAATACTAAGTATCTTGAATGTCCTATTCAGGCTCAGTCTACTCTTTAAAAAAAATCACTGTTTTCAAAGCATAAAAATGTGATATATGTATGTGGAAAAAGTTTAAAATTACAGCCTCCAAATAAACAGGAAAAATAATTCATGTAGACAAGAAACATATGTGAAGAAAAATCAGAAAACTAAATAAACCCCAAAATAAATTTTATAGACCTCTCAAAAAACATTAACAAAAGTTACAAAAACAAAGAACGATGATCTCAAACCTTCATTTTTATTAACCACCTTAAATGTTAGTATTTTTCCATTTCTTAAAGAAAGCCTAATTAGAATTAATTCATAACCCTTAACTAATATTAAAAAAAAATTGTTTTATTTTATTCTGGGGATTGAACTTGGGACCTTGGGCTTGCAAGGCAGGCAGTGGCACCACTGAGCTAAATCCCCAACCTAAAAAATACTTTTCATGAAAGAGTGAATGCTTTCCCAAGATTAGGAATAAGGCAAAGATGTCTGTCGCATTTCTATTCAAATCTGTACTGTAAGTTTAGCCAGTGTAATAAAGAAAAATAGAAGGCACCTGGATCAGAAAGAAGGAGGAAAAGCTGCCTTTTTTTATTGGACCACAAAATCATTATTTAGAAAGCACCATAAAAATCACTTCCACAAGCTACTGGTTGTGGTGTCCCACAGCTGTAATTCTGGTACTATGGGAGGCTGAGGCATGAGGCTTACAAGTTCAAGCCCAGTTTGGGCTTAATAAGATCCTGTTTCAAAATTTTAAAAATAAGAAAAGCACTGGGAATGCATAGTAACTCCATGTGAAGGCCCTAGGTTCAATCCCCAGTACTGTCTCTGCCAAACCTACTAGAACTAATAATTGAATATCATAAGATTACAGATTTAAAGTCAACATATTTTTACAAATCAGTTCTTTATATGCTAGCAATGAACAACCAGAAATTGAATTAAAAATACATTTGAAATGAACAGACATTACTCAGACAAAGAAGTAGAAATAACAAATGAACATATGAAAAAATGTTCAACATCACTGGTCATTTGAGAGATGCAAATGAAAACAATGCTAAGATTCCACCTCACCCCAGAAAGAATGGCTGCTATCATGAAATCAACCAATAACAAATGCTGGCAGGGCTGTGGGGAAAGAGGAATACTGCTCCACTGCTGGTGGGAGTGTAGACTGGTGCAACCACTGTGGAAATCAGTATGGAGATACCTCAAAGAACGAGGACTGCAAGTCCCATTTGACCCAGATATTCCCCTGCTGGGTATCTTCCCCAAAGAATTAAAAGAATCACACCACAGTGATATATGTGCACCCATGTTCATAGCAGCACAATTTGTAACAGCTAAAACTTGGAAGCAGCCCATCAACTGGAGACTGGATAAATAAAATGTGTTTTTTAAAAATATAAAATGGAGTATACTACTCAGCCATAAAAATGATAGAGACATTTATAGCCAAATGGATGCACACTGAAGCAATACTCAAGTGAAATAAATAGGACACACATGTATAAATACAGAGTAGTTTCTCTTGTGTGAGAAACTGAAAAGTGTAAATAAGGACTAAAAGGTATAATAGATAATGTGAAATAGGAAGAAAAGGGGCAAAGGGGAAGGGGAAGTGGGAAGGATAGGGGAAAGGAAAGAAGGGAATGGAATTAATATGAGAAAATGAAAAAAATGGAAACAAAGTCTTTGTAAATAGGGAGGGATGGAGGGGTTGAAGGGAGGGCAGGGGAAGGGGGAAAAAATAAGAACCAAGGAGATTATGTAAAGGTGCAAATTTCCAATGAAGAATGTCATTATATTGTATACCTAAAATGTACCGATAAAACAAATATTTTTTTAAAAATACATTTTTGTTAGCCTCAAAAATATGATTTTTAAAATGTGTAAGACCAATACACTTGAGAACAAAAAATATTACTGAGAGATATTAATAAAAGAAAGGGCTGGAGATTTAGCTCAGTGGTGCCACAGGCTGCTTTGCAAGTACAAGGTCCTGAGTTTGATCCCTACTATCAAAAAAAGAGAGAGAGACAAAGTCTTTGTGAACTACAGGATTCAATATTATTAAGATTTCATTTTTCCTCAGATTGATCTATAGATTCAACATAATCCTAACCAAAATCCCAACAAGCGATTTTATAGAAATTGGTGATTCTATGATTTCATAGAAATGAAAGAAACCTAGACCAGCCAAAACAACTTGGAGAAAAGAATGAAGCAGGAGATTTATACTACAAGATTTCATAACTTACTATAAAGCTACAGTAATCATATAGTGTGGTATTGGTAGAAGGACAGACACGTAGGCCAATGGAACAGACCTATTCATTTACCTAGAAGAAACACAGGATAGTCTGTCATCCAAAAGAAAGGAAAGCATATGTCTATAGGAAGAAATGTACACCAACATTCTTCTCAGTTTTATTTGGAAGAGCCCCAAACTAGAAATAATCCAGACATTAACGGTGAAAAGATAATTTATGTTACAGCCATGGAATGGGATAATATTCAGCAATAAAAAAGTATGACCTCATGAAGCATGGTGTCACATGCATTGTAGGAAGCTGAGACAGGAGGATGGTTAAGTTCAGTCCCAGTCTGGCAAACTAAGCAACTTAGCAAGATCCTCTCTCAAAATTAAAAAGTTTTATAAAGTACTGGGGATATAGCTCAGTGTGAAGGTCCTGGGTTTAATCCCTAGTACTACAATAAAACAAAACGGAAAGTATGAACTAGTGATTAGTACAAGAATATGGATGCATCTTGAAATACACTGAGTGAAAAAAGGCAAGGGAGAGAGAAAAAATCTAAATGATTCCACTTACGTAAAGAACAAACCCCACCCCCACAATTTCATCTAAAATGACACAAATCAGTTGAGTGGTAGGGGGAGGGAATTTCAAGTACATTTTGGCAGTTGACAGAAATGTTCATTATTTTGATTGTGGTGATGGTTTTCACAAGTATATGTCAAGATCAAATTGTACACTTTATGTACCATTTACTGTACTTCAATAAAGCTGTAAAAATGTTTTTAATGGCATAAGGGTAAAAGATTACTTTGTGTAACCCTAATATCCTTCAAAATACTCACTGAATTGTTTTGGCTGAAGTCAATTCTAATAGAGTACTGTACAGGCAAGATTATTAAAATAATGAATTTTAAAAGCTGAATGACTTCTTCAGCAAAAATATACAAAAACCAATGAAATTATTACTTCAGATTCACGATATTTTTGATATGCTGATGGTTATTAATAAGTTCTTGGGAACAAGTGAATGTCTAGGGAAAGGACACTAGAAAAGAACAGTCATACCTTGATTTGTGCAAAGGGTCTTTCAAAACCTCCAACATAGAGAAGACCAATATTCTGAGGAAGTAACCTACAAGGGGAAAAAAGCATCGTTTATAAAGTACTTTTCCTTAAGTGTAAAGTTGTATAATAATCAAAATTTCTATAACAGATTTTGTGGAAAACTATCATGTAATTATTCTTGTCTTTTGTACTACGGAATAGTAAACAGCAAAGGAATAATTCTTATTTTCAGAAAATAATTAGTAAAATATTAAGAATAAAGACAAGAGTAGAAAATTAATATTTGTAATTCTAATAAAATTACTACATAGTACTAGGGAAAGAAGGAAAAGAAATAATGCATATATTTATAAGGATTCAACTGAAGAAATAGTCAATGTGTGTTCATACTATGTAGCACAGGAGATATATAAACCTAAATAATTCAGTTTCAAAAATCTAACAGTAAAACCTGACACATAAACAACCCTAACAAAAAACAGCTTCTGAGAAGAGTATAGTCATACCTTGGTATGCAAGTGCTTTGAAACTCATCAGATTTGGTACTTTACACATGCTGACATGAAAATGTTGTCCCAATGCTCATCATTTGTATGGTATTGGAAATGCATGATGAAACTTGTCAGGGTCAATTGCTCTGTGACTGGCTACCCTTTCCAGCCAGAGCATTTGTTTGGTACTCTTCATTTTGGATACTCATGCCTCCTGGTCTGGAACCAAGTAATGACAAGGACCCAAGTACCACTGTATAATAACAGAATATTTGCCATTGGAAGTCAGTGGGGTAATAGGTACTTGCTATAGAGCTATCTGATAAAGTTGAATAGATGGGAATTGGACTTAACCTTAAAGAGCTAATAACACAAAGGGAAAAATTTAAAATCCTGAGAATACGAAAGATCCAAAAATAGACAAGAGTAGACAAACATGGCTACAATAAAGAATAATTTAGAGAAGAGGACCCTCCCCCCCAAATTTGGAATAGATAGTTAAGAATTTTGAATGCTATATATTTTCTTTTTAAAGAATTTGGAGTCATACTTAAATTTATTTGTTTGTTTGCAGTACTGGGGACTTAACCCAGGGCCACATGTATGCTAGGTAAGCAGTCTATCACTAAGCTACATCCACTGCCCTTGGACTCACATTTTTAAAAGATGTACTTACTTCATATAAAAAAAGAGTAAATGTACATGGAAATAAAAATCAAGCCATACAGACAAGATAAAAAATTTAAAAATAGTGGTTCCTAGATTTCCTGCATCATCTTGTCTTCCCCTTTCCACTTCTAAGATGTCTATCATTCTTTTTTATGGTACCGTCATTTGAATGCAGGGAGTGCTGAGCTACATCTCTATCCCCCTTTCCCCCTGTTTTAAAATTTTTATTTTGTGTGAGACAGGGCCTCACTAAATTGCCAAAGCTGGCCTCAGACTTGTTATTCTCATGCTTCAGCCTCTTGAATAGCTGGGATTACAGGTAAGCATCATATACCCAGCAAGAGGTATATAATCCTTGAATGCATTGAAACATTATGAATAAAGAAATATCACCTTCAGAACTGTGTTGTGAAATATGGTGGAGAGGAACTTGTACTTGTGCAGGCTAGTGCAACATACAAATATTCTTGTGTAAAATTAAGCTAAATATAGATATATCTCATTCTTCCTGTATCATAAATCTTTTCCTAACAGACAATATTACTAAATGGACACAATTTCAGTCTTAACATTAGGTAAATGAAAAGAAAAAAAAACTGCCTATATTACTTCCCCAAATCTCTAGGCCAAAACATTTCTCAGAGCCTGGATAGTTAACGTTAATAGCTATCTAGGGTAGATAACAGAACTCTAATGATGCATAGCTGTAAATTCCACTGGATGAATCTGGGAATGGAATATTAAACGGTGTCTAAAGTACAGAAAAAAATGCAAGCTCAAGTAGAAAATTTGTAGTGTACCATACTGGGCTAATCACAGAAAATTAGAAAATTCAAGATTATCATGTCTTTTAAAAATTTACTTAATGAATTGTTTACTTCAACAATTCTAGGACACACTTTCATTTATAACCTTCCCTGAAAATAGGATGTCTCTGGTACTCAGTGGTAATAGTTATGAGGTGGTTGTGTGATTACCTTCCATTAACATGAATTAGTAGGACCATGAAACCATAAACTCTCAAAGTAACTGAGATTCTATAAAATAATGCAGGTTTTCAGTCTCCTGGAAATGTACTCTATTCTCTACATTCTATAAGGGCCTATTAAGGCACTAAAAACCACTAACAATATGAATAGTGGATGAACGCAATCCTGAATTGAACTAATTTAGCAAAAAGTTTTTTATATTTAGAATGGATGTGATGACTTTTAATAATGTATTTCAACATACTGTCAATGGCATTTGTTTAGTGGATTAAAGTAGAAAGTAGAAGAAATGTCCCAAAATCTGAACAGTAAAATAAGGACTTTCTTAACCATCACTTGACAAATAATTAACCTAACAAAACTTTAAACCATAGTTGGTATTACAAACTTAAGTTCATTATAAGTAACAGCAGTAATTTATTTCCTATACTGTATAACAAATATTCACAAAAGCTTGAAAAATCCCCTTTAGAAGTAAGAATAATTACTGTTCATACAAATAGATGCTAAAAATGGAAGAGAATAAAAACTGGCTGACATTTAAAAATCAATATGCCTCTAATTGCTATGCATATGTACTTCAGGAAGCTTGCCAATATACTATTTTATGTGCTCCTCCCTCCAACTTGCCTATCTAATCACTACCTTTTCCTAAACAAATTTCTTAAATGTACCCGTTAACAATGTATGTACTGCACTTTTAAAATACTGTTCTAATTCATGTACCTATTATTCCATGCCATATATTATATTACTACCTTCATTTGAATAGATTTCAAAATGTATAACTTACAGGTTTGCGAGGCCTAAGACAATTAATACTTTGAGAACATAAATTCTTATTTTTAAAATGGAACATTTCTTGAAATGTTCTGCCTTTCAAAAAATTATTTTGCCAAACTGTTACATAATAATTGCCAAGTATTAGGCAGCATTTTATCATGACAGGGTGCTTGTGTACAATATAGCAATCATATATTCTAAATTCCCAGAGTAAGGCATTAATTCTACATGATAGATACATTTATATGTATATTTTAAAAGAAATCCTGACTCATTTAAAACTAGGTAGTTGTTTTGGCCTTAAGTTAGAAGAACATTATCATAGCCTGTATAAAATTGCTAACAACCTCTAAAATATTTGCTTGTAACTAAATGCTTCCACAGTGTGCCACCAAAGAGGATGTTTTTGAAATGGTGCAATAAAGAGGCACTGTTGATGCAAAGTAAAATCTGTATCTTTTGAAACAGTCAAGACAGGCAAAACCAGCTTTGTTTCATATAGAATGCTAGTTGCTCTCTACTGAGCTATATGTCCAGTGTCTACCTATCCTTTCCTTAAAAAGTCTGAGACCAAGTCTCTATAAATTGCCCAGACTGGCCCTCAATTTGCCAGGTGTGTACAAGCATGCTGAGCTCTTACTGATCTTTTAAAACTGATAATGTAATATGAGAAAAGGAAAAACGTGGAAACAAAGTCTTTGGAAATAGGGAAGGGTGGAGGGGGTGAAGGGAGGGCAGGGGTATGGGGAAAAAAATAAGAACCACGATCCATCATGTAAAGGTACAGGATCCCAATGATGAGTGTAACTGTATTGTACACCTAAAATGTACCAATAAACTAAGTGGAAAAAAACCCTGATAATGTGAAAAAGGGGGCATATAGGCAATAGCAAAGGGGGGGACATCCTAAAAATAAATCCAGTAAACAAAAATTCAGTAATTAAAAAAAATTAATCTATCACCATAAAATTGGGTTTATTCAAGAATGACTTAACATTAAGCAACCTACCATTATAAGTTACCAAATGAAGGGAATAGAAGGAAAATATCATAATATTATCATGGCAGGAAAAGTAGTTGAAACAAATTAAATACCCTTATATACAAGTAAGTACTGCTAGCAAACAAAGAGAAGCCAACCTTTAAAATTCCATCTAAAGGAAATAAATAAATAACTGACCAATCTACACTTACTCGAGAGCCTTCCAATTTTAGACTAAGAAGAATACAAGGATGATTTCTATCATTATGTTTCTTTAACAATATACTACAAGTCCTGGCCAGTGCGATAGGAGCAAGAGAAAAAACGATATAAGAATTAGAAAGATAAAACAAACTACCTTAATTATAAATAAAATTTACACATACATGTACATGCATGCATGTGTGTACATATTCCCCTTATAATATACAGATAACTTATTACACTCAACTAGTGAGCAACTTTATCAAGATCAATTGGAATTTCTATACCAACAACAAGCAATTAAAAAGTAAAACTAAGAATGATTCAATTCAATAGCTGGGCATGGTAGCACATCCTATAATCCCAGCAATCCAGAGGCAGAGGCAAGAGGACTGCCATGAGTTCAACTACATAGCCAGACCCTGTTTTCAAAAAAAAAAAAAAAAGAATGATTCAAATCAAAGATTACAAAGAACCAAGCTAGAAATAAAATTAATAAAATTGAAAAGACTTCAATTCATAAAATTATCAAATAGTATTGAAAGAAATTTAACAAAACCTAAATAAGTCACATTATATCATGTCCATGAATAGAAAAATCTCAAAGTTAACACATAAAGTGACCTAAATCTGATCTATATATTGAATTCCATCTAAAAAATCCTGACAGGATTTGTCTGGGGAAAACCTTTTAAAATTCAATCAGAAATATACAAGGGAAAGCAAATGAGCAAAAATATAAAATATACTCCTAAAGAAGAACAAGGTAGGGGGATTTGCTACACTAGATATTTAATAAACTTTTCTTACCAAGCAACAAAGATAATGTGGTGTGGGATAAAACAGGAAAATAGGTCAGTAAAATCCACTACTGAACCTAGAAATAAAGCTAACACAGACACTAACTAGATTTATAAAAAAGTGGCACCACAGAGCAGCAGAGAAAGGATAATCTTTTTAATAAATAGTACTAGGAAAACTTGCTATCCACATAGATATAAACTCACCATAAAGGAAAATGCTAATAAATATGACTACATTACTATTAATAATGATTTTAAGATATAAGACATAAAAAGACAATTCACACACAGAAATATACAAAATATGGGCATTGTAAAAATATTCAAATGTGTAATTAGAAAAATACAAATTAAAACAACACTAGAATCACATTCCACTTATCAGATTGGCAAAAATTAAAACGTATGGGCAACACATTCTGTTGGCAAGCTTATAGAAAGACATTCTCATATACTGTTGTTGGAAATGCAAACTAAGACAACCTTCTGGAGAGAAATTTGGCAGCATCTAAAAAACTCCATATGCACTTAAGTTTCTGACCCAGTAATCTCCCTTCTAACAATCTGCCTTGAAGACATGCCTTTGAAAACTTTTTAAAAAATTACATATGCACAAGGCTATTCATTACAGGACTGTTTATAATTTTGAAATGTTAGGAACAACTTACATGTTCATATAAAGCAACGTGGTTAATAAATTATGATAAATCTACATAACGGAGTAATATGCAGCTATAAAAAGTAATGGGGACAGTCTTTTTTTTACAGATAAGGAATGATTTTCAGGATACATTTACTGTTAAAAAAAGCAAAGTGCAAAACAGACTATATAGTATGCTACCCTTTGTGAGCAGAAAAAGAAGAAAATATTCATTTATCTGTTCATTTGCATAAAAAAATACAGGAAAACTAAAACAAACTAAAGAGAGAGGTTGCCTAGAGGAGACAGGTGCAAACCAAGTAGATATAATGACAATGAAAACTGGGGTGAATAAAGAGTGACATTTCTATGAAAATACCTTTTTGTATATTTGTGACTTAGAGTCATGATAATATTTCATACATCAAATAAGCAAATAGTAAAATCAATCAGCACATTGGAATGGAAAAAATTACATTCCACATTAAGGTAGATGGAGGTGAAAATGAATTACCTTAAGTATTTTGAGTATATTCTATAAGGCTAAGAACAAAAGAGCTGTATACAAATACACTTCTTGAGTTAATAAACTTCTTTTTCACAGAGGTATGAGCTAGGATTTAATAAATATATCATGATAGAGAGAGGCAGGAATCTTACCACACAGTGACAAGAAAAGGCAAAAAACTAAATTAACAATATGATATTGAATTAGAAACAACAGGACTTCATGGCTTTTAATATATTCACATATGGATAAATAAGTAAATAAAAGAAGTAGGTAGGCACTTATTAGTACTGCATCGGATACATTACTAACTCTGACAAGTGAGAGCACCTGGAATGGTACCCAGAAGTAATGACCACACCTAGAATTTAAATTTTTGTTTCTAGTTATCATTTGCCAATAACAGAAACCAAGGCTCCTTGGAGAAATAAACAGCTGATTCCTGAGTGGAAGAAGGAAAAACAAAAGATGCTGGAACATTCTGTTGTACTAAAAGGTAACAAAGTACTAAGAAGTGATGGGAGTGTGTTAGAAAGACACCAGACAACTTGTAAGTTGTCCCAAGGGGGAAGGTGGAACACCAAAATAAAATGGTAGCATTAGATTATAACCTGTGAGGTAATATACTTTTAAATCCACAATAACATAAATAAATACATGGAGAAGTTTGGACAGTTTTTTTATATTAAAATTCCTATTAATACATGAAAAAAGAATGATGGGAACTGGAATTCACCATTACTTGAAATATTCACCAAACTGAAACTGAAGAACACCACAGTAGTGAGAGCTAAAAGCAAAAACTACTGAAAAGTTTTAAAGTAAGAGTGTAGAAGTATAACAAAAAACATGTTTGCATAGTACTAAAGTTTTTCCCAGGGAAATAATAAATAATATGAAGAAAAAAACCAGTAACTAATTTAAAGTGGATAAATCACTCATTTAACCTCATGGTTAAGCAAACAACCTTAACTAATAATTAAGGCTAACATCACCAGTATTAAGATGTATCAACATGCTGCTTCACCACCACAACTCCCATGGCATTCTTGCCAAATAATGAAGGGGGGAAACAAACAAACAAACCAAACTAAGGGACAGTCTATAAAATATCTGACCAGTATCCTTCAAAAACATGTCAAGTTCATTGCTATGATTTCGATGTAATTTTAGTGTTTCCCCCTCCCCTGCCATTTGCTGTAGGAAGCTTGGTCTTTAGTGTGGTAGTGACGGAGGAACTTTTAAAGAGATGGTGTCTAGACTAAGTAAATTAAGTCACTGGGTGTGCTGCCCTTGGAAGAGATTAATGCTGGTCTGCGGAATGAGTTCTTATGAAACCAAGTTGCTATGAAAAAGCAAGTCTGACCCTAAATTGCTCTTTGGCTTCCTGTTTTGTGATATGATTTGTCCCTCTTGTATACAACTCCCATCATTATGCCATATGCCATGTTGTAATGCAGCCAAAAGGCCCAAAATCTGTGAGCTAAGTAAACCTTTTCTTTACAAAGTACTCAGCCTCAAATATTTTGTTATAGCAACAGAAAATAGACTAATACAGTTATGAAAATAAAAAGGAGGTACTATCACAGATTTAAGGAGACAAAACAACTAAATGTAATGTGGGATCTTAGATTGGATCTTGGGTGAGAAAAAGTATATTAGTGGGGAAACAAAATTAGATTAGTGAATATATAATTTTATAGCACTACACCAATGTTAATATACTATGGTTAATATGTTAACAATGGGGAAAACAAATTATGGAATCAACCTGTTTCCATTAACTAATTAACAGATAAAGAAAATGTGGTATGTGCACACAATGAAATAATATTCAGTCTTTAAAAAAGGAAATTTGTCATTTCCAATAATGAGAACAAGCTTAGCAGACATTTTGTTAAGTGAAATGAGTAGGGCACAGAAAAACAAGTATTTCATGTTTCCACTTATATGTGGCATCTAAAACAATCGAGTTTATAGAAGAGAGTAAAATGGTGAGTGCCAGAAGCTGAAGGGCAGGAATAACAAGGAGATGTTGCTTGGGGGTTACAAAGCTTCAGTTAGGGGGAATAAGTTTTTAGGAAATATTGTACAGCATGGTAATTATAGGTATATGGTAATTATAGATGGTGTAGTTTATTCTTCCAAATTCCTGGTAAGAGAATTTCAAATGCTCCCACCCCAAAAAACAATAAATATGTGAGGTGACTCCCAGGAAGGACAATGAAAATGTTTCTTCATTTTCTCTGTCTCTCTCTCTGTGTAAAGCATATCTGCTAAAAAGTTAAATGGAATAAAAATTTAATTTCCTGGGTTGGGAAATTTGAAATCTTATTGTATGTTTTATTCTTCTACTTTTGCTAAGAAGTTTTCCTGGTATACTTCAGACAAGTAAGACATTTCCTTTTCTCTTGGGAAAATGTGGGAACATCATGTTAAGCCATTTCTGCAGAAAAAAAAAGTACAAAATGCTCTGCAGAGAGAAAAATATTTAAGCTGAGTAGATATAATTCACAAATCAATTTTTTAGTCCAAATTATAGTACTATGTCACGTTACCAGTTGTTTCAATAATAGCTATGATCAATCAAAGACAAAAATGTTGTTTTACAAACCCAGAATGGCTAAGACTGTACATTTTACATTTAAAAGAATTTTTGCAATTCTGAATTTCAAGAATATTTTCAGTTTCACATAAGTTGCCATAAAACACCAACTGACGGGCTGGGGATTTAGCTCAGTGGTTCTGCTGCCTGCCTTGCAAGCGCAAGGTCCCGAGTTCGATCCCTGGTACCAAAAAAAAAAAAACAAAAACAAAAAACCAACTGCCACATGAACTATAACCAAAATGTAAAGAACTAAGTGTCTCACTCATAGAAGAATATATTTTATATTTGTCTTCATTCTACTACTTTAGCTTGAATACTTAGTAAATATTATTTACATATCCTCATTCTTAAAATACGGTTTATGGTAAAAAAAATATGGTTTATGGTAGGTATTGAATTACTTTTCACTGCTAAAGAATCTCTTCATTTTAAAAATTAATTATCATTTTCATGATTATAAATATGAGTCAGCCTACTCTGCTGTAGCTTAACAGACAATTCCTGCATTAATGAATCAGTACATACTTTTCTTCAAGTAAAATAACTACTGCCTGACTATAGTTTGTAAAGGTTTTGAAACAACTTTTTACCTAGTTGAATAGCTCATGTAAAAGAATTTGAACTATGATAAATCATTTTATTGTATCTTTTGATATCAGTTCAAAACACATTTATAACTAATAATAGAATACAAGAACTATTTCTGCTATTAAAAGTAATTGACTAGCAGGCTAAAGTGCTGGTCTTAGTGTTTTGTTTATAAATTATTACTGTATTTATTTCTGCTATCTGCTTTGGCCAACTAACAACTGAAAGTTAACAAAGCTGGGCATGGTGGCACATGCCCGTAATCCCAGCACTTTTGAGAAGCTGATGCAGAAGGGTCACAAGTTTGAGTCTAGCCTGGAAAACCTGGTAACTTGGCAAGATCTTGTTTCAAAATAAAATAATTTAAAAAGGGCTAGGCATGTAGCCCAGAATGAAGGCCCCAGGTTCAAGGCTCAGTACTGCTTCTTTTTTAAAAAAAGAAAAGTTAAAGTATGAGGTCATTCAGCCTCAGTGCTGTAACAACTATTCCAAGCATTTAAGACAAAGTTCTGGAAGCTCAAAGGCTGGGCTGATAACAAGGACTCACAAGATGTTCATTTACCAAAAAAACAACAACTATTGCATACCTTCTCACATGCAATACTTATTCTTTCATTCCTCAAGAATTTTTAATCTATTCTTCCATTTTCCCAGTTAACAAGAAAGGTTATAAGGTTGGGAAAGGTTATTCCAAAGTTGAGTCAACTAAGAATCACTACTGAAAATATTTATGGAAGTCATCTACCCCAAAAGAGACAACACATAAATGGGAGTTTTTAGGCTCTTCTGATGCCGTAGAAAGAGTGAAATCAAGGAATCATGGAGTAAATTTGACTTCTAACTGTGGTGCTTATTAACTGTGTAACTTTAGGCAACTCATTTAACCTCTTAGCCTTGGTATTATGTGGGAAAAATAAATATGACTTACTTCACAAAGATGTTTTAAGAATTAAATGAAATAATGTATTTAATTGATATTTAAATTAGTTAAATACATTAAAAGACCAAGGAGTATTGTCAAAATACATGGCATTTATGAAGAGGACTGGGGAAGCTGCTCAGCAGTATAGTACTCAACTAGCATGAACAAAGCCCTAGATTCAATCCCTAGCATCAAAATAAAACAAGCAAAAATATAGGGCATGGTGGCACAAATTTGTAATCCTAGTACCCTGGGAAGCTAAGGCAAGAAGATCTCATGTTTGAGCCCATCCCAGGCAACTTAGCAACTTAGTTGAGACCCTGGCCCTGTCTCAAAATAAAAAATAAAAAGGAGCTAGGGACGCAGTCCAGTGTGAGGGTGCTAGTCTCAATCCCCAGTACCACTGGGCACAGGGGCAGGGGGAGTGCCTTGGATACTGAAGTTTGTGGTTAATAATAAAAGAGTTTAAAATCATCTGTTAAGAATTCATATGGCACATGTATGTCTATATGAATGAAAGAGCAAGGAGACAGAGAGGCAGATGTTCAGGAGGGGGAAACAGTGACTTACAGTATAATTAGCAAACATGAGTAATCTGGATGCTAGAAAGGCTCTACTACAGCCTGGATGAAATATCCTTTGGAATCATCTAATTCTTCTTCTTTGATGATATATGCAAAAAAGGAATTTTTTTCAATAGCTGATTGTTTCCTGAGTAGTTAAGATTAGAAATAGAAGGCTGTAAATCCAAGTCTAGTAGCCAGTTGTGGTGCGGCACGCCTGTAACTTCAGCTACTCAGAAGGCTGACCAAAAGGATCATGAATTCAGGGGCACCAGGACAATAGCTAAACTGTATCTCAAAAACACAAAAAACAAAACAAAAAACTAAGTATATGTCAGTATTTTTAAAATATGTGTGTCCATTTTGTATGCATATATAGTATACAATGGTAAATGTTACTGTAAGTTAGTACTAATGATTACAAAAACAATAATAAAAATTAGTTATTCACTAAGAATTTCAATGTACAAGGCCCTATGCTAAACTTGATTTTATATTACATTGGTGTTTGCTCTACTATTAATTTAATTTGAATACCACTTCAGTATTAAGAATTTAGGATTATCATTTAATCTTATCAAAGAATCCATGGGTTAGGCATCATTATTACCTTCATTTAATTGATACAAAAACTATAACAAACACCAATTTCCCTGAGGATACTTAAGACGGTAAGATGCAGAACTAGAAATCAAACTTGTTTCTATGCTTCTTTGTTCTTAACCTCCATGCTGCACAGACACTGTTTTAATAATTAACAAGTTTGGTTAAGGATAATTTATCCCCCAAAATGTGATCAATTCTGAGTGATAAAATTAGTTTGGATTTTGAAGTCGCTAGCCAACATTTTTAGATCTCTTCCATCAACATGATCTGCATCTTAAAAAGGAAACAAAAAAGAAAAGGGAAAGAGGGAGAGGAAAATTAGATCAAATTTATATTCATCTTGGTTTTCTCTCATCTTTTATGGAAATTGAAGCATCACTAATCATTCATTCATTCATTTCAGATAAAAGGGAAAGCTTTAATTAGCAGGGATTTTTTATTAGTATATGTTTGCAGTATATCATGAATACACCCATTGGAAGTAGTTGGTACATATACATGACACACAGTAAATCTTTTTATATCTCCTTCCCTTCCCTTTCTCCCTCCATCTCTCAGTCCTTCTCCCATCTGCCAAAGATCTAACTCCCCATTTCCTACTGTCCATCTTTTATTTTGCTCTTTATACTTTGTCTTTCTCATAAGAAAAATCATGTGCTTTTTAAGCTTGTGTTTGATTTATTCCAGTTAATATTATAGATTCAAGGTGCATCCACTTTCCTACAAATGACTAGAAATTTTCCTTTATGGTGTGGGAAGTACTCCATCGTGTATAAACACTAAATTATCTTTATCCATTCATGTGTTGACAGACCCTCCAAGGTTCAACTAAGAATTGTGCTGTAAACACAGGCATTCATTTATCACTGCAATACAGTATCTTTAAAATACCTAAAGTGGGAATATCTGTGTCAAATGGAATTTCTATTTTAAGTTTTTTGAAGAATCTCCACATTGATTGCCAAAGTGGCTGTACCAGTTTACACTCCCACCAACAATGTACAAGGGTTTCTTTTCCCTGCAGCCTCAGGAGCATTTGATATTATTTGATTTCTTGATAATGGCCATTCTTTCTGGAATAAGATGAAATCTCAGTGTTATTTTATTGGCATTTCTCTAATGACCAGTGATGTTGAACATTTTTTTCACATATTTATTGGCCATCTGTACTTCTTTTGAGAAATGTCTATTCATTTCAGTCACCTCCCCCCCTTTGACTGGGTCTTTTATTCTGGGGAGGAGTCTAATTTTTTTTTTTTTTTAGTTCTTTGTATATTTTATATATATATATTAATCCTCTGTGGAGGTGTAGCTGGTATTGATAGCATGGAAAAGGCCCTGGGTTTAATCTCCAGCAACACTTTCAATCCTCCTGCCTCAGCCTACCAGCGCTCTGGGACTGTAGATGTGTGTCACTACACCTGGCTATGACAATCCTTTTAATGTCCTGATCATTCTCCCAGCTTTCACTCATCCCCTACAATTACTACCCAGTAACTTAGGTGATCATTTTAAAACATAAGTCAGCTCATATCAATCTTAAATCCTCCAAATGTGTCACATATCTAGAGTAAAATTCAAAGTATTTTAAAATAAACTCTACAAAATCTGCCCATTCCTCACCTTTACCACTTGCTCATTCTGTTATCCTGATACCTGCCATCCTTTAAATGTGCCAAGTAAACAATCTTCCTAGGATCTTTTGCATTCTATTTCCCCCAGATGCTGCATGGCTTGGTCCCTTCACTTTTCTTCAGATTTCTGTTTACTGTCACCTTATTAATAAAACCCTCCCTGGAAATATTTTATAAAACAAGATCCCAAATCTGTTGCCCTCACTCCACTTCATTTTTCTCTGTGAAACTTAAATGTAGTGGATACACTTTATTTACTTTGTATTTGTTAAGTGGCTTCTCCTCTAGAATATATTCTACATGAAGGTACAGGCTTTATTTTATGCGTTGTTCCATCTTTAGCATCCCAGAATAGTGCCCACCTCATAGGAAGTGCTCAACAAATAATTGCTGATTGAATAGAAGAGGGAATGGGCTACTTGTATCATTTTACTCTTCCCTTGTCAGAAAGTATATGCTTAGATTACTCATAATATTCCATAACTGCATTAGTGTGACAGTTACCAGATACCTCTTATGGTTTGTGTCTAGGTATCCCCCTAAAGCCTCATGCAATCATAGGTGGGCCTTTTTTGGAGGTGGCTAGATCTAGAATGTGTGACGCTGGGACTGACTCATAGTGCAATGCTAGGATCAAGGGCACTAGGATTAAGAGTGTGAGTACTACCCACCCTAAGTAGTCTGGATAAGACAAAAGGAGCAGAAAGACGCTGTTAAGGTCCTTTGTTGCTTTCCTACCTACTGGCCCTCATGAAGTGTTGCCCCTCTGCCATGTGACACCCTGCTTTGGAGCCAGCCAATTATGGACTGAAACCTCTACAAAGTGTATGCTAAATAAACCTTTCCTCCTTTAACTTTGGGTATTAGGTATTTTGTCTCAACAACGAGAAAAGTAACTAACACAACACATTTAAATATTCACTTATGAATAATTTTAGAAACACTTTAAAAACAAGCAAGAATCTATCACATAAATCATTGGACCATAACCTATGTATGATACTATTTAAATATTAAATCAGTATATTCTTGAGGTCTGGCAATCCCTTATCAAATAACAGACATTAAAATACCTGTTATTAAAATGACATAACTACATAAAATAGAAAAATCAATTCCTTTAAAGAAGAGCAATCCCATTAAATATGCTACTGACAAATTAACCTTAACTTGACATTGAGAAGTTTTGACAAGTTGTTAGCAATAAACTAGTTAGGTAATTTATAATAAAGCACTAATAACAATATATATTTTGCTCTATCAATTAGCAAAATGATGAATATTAATCAAGCCCAATTTTAAATATAACAACTAATTTAAAAAATGGCACCAGACACCAAGACACTACCTTATTTTTTTAAAAATTCTTTTATTGGTACATTTTAGGTATACAATACATTTACATTTTTCATTGAGAAACTGGACCTTTACATGATGCATCTTGGTTCTTATTTTTTTACCCATTCCCAGCCCTCCCTTCACCCCCTCCATGCTTCCCTATTTACAAAGACTTTGTTTCAATTTTTTTCCATTTCTCATCATTTTTCCTTTCCTTCTTTCCTTTCCACTGTCCCTCCCACTTCCCCTACCTCTTTGGACCTTTTCTTCCTATTTCGCTTATCAATTATTCTTTTTAATCATTGGTACATTTTAGGTATACAATATAATGACATTCTTCATTGGAAATTTGCACCTTTACATAATCTCCTTGGTTCTTATTTTTCCCACTTCCCCAGCCCTCCCTTCAACCCCTTCATTCCTCCCTATTTACAAAGACTTTGTTTCCATTTTTCCATTTTCACATATTAATTCCATTCCCTTCTTTCCTTTCCCCTACCCCTCCCACTTCCCCTTCCCCTTTGCCCCTTTTCTTCCTATTTCACATTATCTATTATACCTTTTAGTCCTTATTTACTTTCAGTTTCTCACACCAGAGAAACTATTCAGTATTTATACATGTGTGTCCTATTTATTTCACTTAAGATTATTGCCTCAATGTGCATCCATTTAGCTATAAATGTCTCTAATTTCTCATTTTTTATGGCTGAATAGTACTCCATATTATAAAAAAACCACATTTCCTTTACGCAGTCTCCAGTTGATGGGCATTTGAGCTGCTTCCAAGTTTTAGCTATTACAAATTGTGCTGCTATGAACATGGGTGCACATATATCACTGTGGTATGAGTCTTTTAATTCTTTGTGGATGATACCCAGCAGGGGAATAGCTGGGTCAAATGGGACTTGCTGTCCTCGTTCTTTGAGGTATCTCCATACTGATTTCCACAGTGCTTGCACCAGGCGACACTCCTACCAGCAGAAGAACAGGGTTCCTCTTTCCCCACGGCCCCACCAGCATTTGTAATTGGTTGATTTCATGATAGTAGCCATTCTTTCTGGAGTGAGGTGGAATCTCAGCATTGTTTTCATTTGCATCTCTACAAAGACCAGTGATGTTGAACATTTTTCATATGTTTATTTGTTATTTCTACTTCTTTGTTTGAGAAATGTCTGTTAATTTCAGATGCCCATTTTCAGATTGGGTCTTTAAATTTGGGAGGTCTGATCTTTTTAAGTTCTTTATAGATTCGAGATAGTAGGCCTTGGTCTGAGGAAGAACAGGTGAAGATGTTTTGCCACATTGTGGGTTGTATCTTCACACTGCTGGTGGTTTCTTTTGTTATGCAGAAGCTTTTTAATGAGAAGAGATCCCACTTGTTGACTGTTTGTGCTAGTTCACAGGCAACTGAGGTTTTGTTCATAAAATCTTTTCCTACACCTATGTCTTCAAGGGTTCTACCTAACCTCTGTTCTAGCTGGTTCAGCATTTCTATTTTAATATTTGGATCTTTAATCTATTTCGATTTTAGCTGAGTGCATGGTGAGAAATATAGGTCTAGCTTTAATCTTTGGCAAGTTCAAACCCAATTTTTCCAGCACCAATTATTAAAGAGGATCTCTTGCCTACAGTGAGGGTGTTTGGCTCCTTTACCAAAGATGAGATGGCTGAGTGTGTCTGGGGTTGTTTCTGCATCTTCTAATCTGCTCCACTGGTCCTCAGGTCTGCTGCTTTGCCAGTACCATGTTGTTTTTATCACAGTAGCTTTACAGGATAGTTTTAAGTTGGGAATTGTGATACCCCTTGCATGTCTCTGTTACCTAGAACTGCTTTTGCTATTTTAGGTCTCTTCTTGTTCCAAATGAATTTTTGGATTGTTTTCTCAAGGTTCGTAAAGTATGCTGCTGGGATCTCAATTGGAATTGCATTGAATCTATATAGAAGTCTTGGAAGCATGGCCATTTTCACTATATTAATCCTTCCTACCCAGGAGCAGGGGATGTCTGTCCATTTTCTGATATCATCTTCAATCTCTCTTTTCAGAATGCCATAGTTTTAAGAGAAGTCTTTGATTTCTTTCATTAGGTTGATTACGAGGTATTTCAATTTTTTGGATGCTAATGTGAAAGGAATTGTTTGTCCTATTTCTATCTTAGTGAGTCTGTTGTTCGTGTAGAGGAAAGCTATCGATTTTTGTGTGTTGACCTTATATCCAGCTACTTGACTGAATTGGCTTATTAAATCTAGAAGGCTTTTGGTGGAGTACTTGGGGTCTTCTATATAGAATATCATGTCATCTGCGAATAATGACAATTTGACTTCTTCATTTCCTATCTTTATTCCTTTTATTTCCTTCCCTTGTCTAATTGCCGAGGCTAATGTTTCCAAAACTATATTGAACAGGAGTGGTGATAGTGGACATCCTTGTCTTGTTCCTGATTTGAGTGTGAAGGATTTCAGTTTTTGACCATTTATTATGATACTGGCTGTTGGTTTTTCATAGATGGCTTCTATCAGTTTGAGGTAGAGACCATCTATTCCAATTTTTTGCAGGCTTTTTATCATGAATGCATGTTGGATTTTGTCAAATGCTTTTTCTGCATCTGTGGAGATGATCATATGGTTTTTGTCCTTGGCTCTATTGATATAGTGTATTACATTGATTGATTTTCATATATTGAATCATCCCTGCATCCCTGGGATGAATCCCACTTGATCAGAGGCTATGATCTTCTTGATGATCTTCTGCCTTCTATTTGCCAGTACCTTATTAAGAATTTTTGCATCTATGTTCATTAGTGAGACTGGCCTATAGTTCTCTTTTTCGGTTGGGTCTTTTTCTGCTTTGGGGATCAAGGTGATGCTTGCTTCCAGGAATGAATTTGGGAGTATTACTTCCTTTTCAATTTCATTGAAGAGTTTAAACAGTAGTGGCAGCAGTTCCTCTCTAAATATCTTGTAGAATTCAGCAGTGAAGCCATCAGGACCTTGGCTGTTCTTAGTTGGTAAGTTTTTAATTATGTTTTCAATTTCATTGGTTGATACTCGGTTGTTTAGAATTTTAAGTCTTCTTCGTTCAACTTTGGTAATTCATATGTATCTAGGAATCTGTCCATTTCTTCTGTGTTGTCCATCTTATTGGCGTATAGGTTCTGGAAGTAGGTATTGATGATCCTCTGGATTTCTGCTGGGTCTGTTGTAATTTCATCCTTTTCATTCCTAATTGCATGGATTTGGGCCTTTTCTTTCCTTTTTCTGACAAGGTTGGCTAAAGGTTTGTCAATTTTGTTTATTCTTTCAAAGAACCAACTTTTGGTTCATTGATTCTTTTGTATTGCTCTCTTAGTCTCCATTGAATTGATTTCTGGTCTGATCTTTATAATTTCCTCCCTTGTATGAGCTTTGAGGTTGTCCGGCTCTTCTTTTTCTAGAAGTTTGAGGTTCAGCATCAGGTGTTTTAATTGGCCTCGCTGTTTTCCTAATATGCGTATTCACTGCTATGAATTTCCCTCATAAGACTGCTTTCACTGTGTCCCATAGATTCCGATATGTTGTATTGTCATTGTCATTTAATTGAAGGAACTGTCTGATTTCTTCTTTGATTTCCTCTATGACCCATTGATTATTCAGAAGTTTGTTGTTCAATTTCCACATGTTTATGAAATTTTTAGAGTTTCTTTTGCTATGGATCTCCAATTTCATTGCACTATGGTCTGATAATATACAGGGGATAACTTCAATTCTTTTGCACTTACTTAAACATGTTCTATGTGTGAGTATGTGGTCTATTTTGGAGAATGACCCATGTGCAGCTGAGAAGAATGTGTATTCTGATTTTGTGGGGTGGAAGACTCTGTAAACATCTGTTAAGTTCATTTGTTCAAGAATTCGATTGAGTTCTAGTATTTCATTACTTAGTTTTAGCCTAGTTGATCTATATATTTGTGACAGTGGGGTGTTGAGGTCCCCCACTACAATTGTATTAGTGCATATATGACTTTTCATGTCCATATTTGTTTTATAGTTGGGCGCACTAGCATTTGGTGCATATATATTTATGATTGTTATCTGTTCCTCTTGGATTGTTCCCTTTACAAGGATGTAGTGTCCTTTTTTGTCTCTCTTAATCAGTGTTGGTTTGAAATCTACTTGATCTGCAAAGAGGATAGCTACTCCTGCTTTTTTTTTCAGGTTCCCGTCACATGGAATATTGTTTTCCACCCTTTAACTTTCAGACTATTTGTTTCATTTTGAATTAAGTATGTTTCTTGTATGCAGCATATTGTTGGATTTTACTTTCTGACCCATTCTGCCAGTGTATTTCTTTTGACTGGTGAATTCTGACCATTAACATTGATGGTTATTACTGATACGTACTCTCTTAGCATTGTCATGACTTTTTCTTTTTGTTGGATTTTCCGCCTTTACATTTAATTTCTTGTCGCACCCGATGGCTTCACTCTGGCTGGTGTTGCACCCGATTGGTTCATTCTGCTGGGCTTCCTGGGGTTGTGATCCTCATTGTCTTTTCCTAGGATATTGTCTGAAATGTGCTGGTTTGGTATTTGTGAAGTTCCTAAGGTGCTCTTTGTCAGGAAAGTATCTTATTTCTCCATCAATTTTGAAAGATAGTTTTGCAGGGTACATTAGTGTGGGTTGGAGGCTGTTTTCCATTTGGGCCTGGAATATGTCACTCCAAGCTTTTCTTTCCTTGATGGTGTGTGTTGAGAAGTCTGCTGTGATTCTAATGGGCTTTCCTTTGTATGTGATTTGTTTCTTTTCTCTAACTGCTTGTAGAACTTTGCTCTTCTGTTGAGTTTCTGGAATCTTAACAATTATATGCCTATGTGTAGATCTTTTTGATCAAGGTTAGTTGGAATCATATATGCCTCACTTATCTGTAATGTCAAATTCTTTTTCCCTGCTTGGGAAATTTTCTGCCATTACTTCTGTGAATAGTTTTTTTGTCATCTGCACTCTCTCCTGCTTCTTCTTTGACTCCAATCCATCTTATGTTATTCTTCTTTGCATCGTCTAGCATCTGCTGGATTGATTTCTCATGATCCCTTATAATTTTGAAGTAATTTTTCTTTTCCTGGTCACTAATTGCAATCTTATCTTCTATATCTGAAATTCTGTCCACACATTGGCTCATTCTGCTGGCCAGACTTTCAATGGAGCTTTTGATCTCCTGGAAATCTATTTGCATCTGTTTTATGGATTCTATTTGTTTCCTATGTTGGGATTCCATCATGTTCCTGAGCTCCTGTCTAGATTTATTAATCATGTCTTGTACTACAAGCACAATCTCTGCTGTTATCTGAGAAATTATTTCTGATGTTATTTTTTCCAGATCCTGTTTTGTTGCCAGTTCAGGGAGTCCAGGTGCTTGAGTATCAAAGTGTTCCATCTCATTTCCCTTTGGGGCTGCTGCAGGTGATCTGGAAGTCTGGTTGTGAAACTTGTTTACGTGTCTCTTATTTCAATGAGGTGGTGGGGTGCTGTTGGCGCCCATGTGGCTCACCTCCTCTGAGCTGGGAGTGGTGGGACAGCGGCTCAGAAGCTCCTTCCTCTGGGCTGCGAGCGGTGGGATGGACAGTGGCCCAGAAGCCCCTTCCTCTGTGCTAGGAGTGGTGGGATGGACGGCAGACCGTAAGTCCCTACCTCTAGGCCGGGATAGGCAGGAAGGATGGCAGCTAGGAAGCCCCTTCCTCTGGGCCAGGAGTGGTAGGATGGATGGTGGCCTGGAAGCACCTTCCTCTGGGCAGGGAGAGGCGGGAGGAATGGGGGCTAGGAAGCCCCTTCCTCTAGGCCGGGAGCAGTGGGATGGACAGCAGCTGGGAAGCCCCTTCCTCTGGGCTGGGAGCAGTGGGATGGACCTGCCTTATTGACCTTCCAGAAAAAGTAGTTCTTCTAGAAATAAGATTTAACTATGAAGAAAATAAGAAGTATATTCTCTAGAGTGGGAGTTCTTAATTCAAGAGTTAATAGATAAAGTTTCAGAGAAGATTCCTAAACCACCAAATATTTCACACCACTTTGAGTATGTTTGTTCCTTCTTTTTGATGGGGGGGGGGGGCGCGGACACAGATCCTGAGTTTTTATCTCAAAGGAATACACTATCTAGAAAAAAACTGAGGGCTGGGGATTTAGCTCAGTGGTTTCATTGCCTGCTGTGCAAGCGCAAGGACCCGAGTTCACTCCCTGGTACCTAAAAAAAAAAAAAAACAAAAGAAAAAAATTGAAAACTATTACACTTGGTTTTTGTTCTTTCAATCAATGGGAAATCTCCCACATGAAAAGGCAGAAATAATGGAAAGGCTAACTACTGAATTAATGTTTCAAACTCAGCAAATTATCCAAGGTTATTAATGTCAGTGCCACATTCCCAACCTGTGACACTATGTGCACAGTAAACTTGAATAGGTAATGTTGGGAATATTTCATAGTAAGATCTATTTAATGAAAAAAGGTAAACTAAATACCTAACCACTCTCTAATTTTATTAAGGTAAAAGTCATTAATGATGTAACTGACAATAGGCTTATTTAAAAACACCAAAAGTTCCTCCCTGTTAAGTTCACCACCTCCCAAAATAACCCAGAACTTAATATGAAACAAAAGTCTCCAAAGGCAAGAAAGTTAGCTAAATTTTTAAACCCTGTTCAGTAGACAAATGGTCAAGTCTCATAATTTCAAGGTGCTTTTCAGAAGATATTGCATAATTACTTCAATAATAAAAATAAATGTATACTATACAGTAGGCCCCATTCTTCACAGTTTAGCTTTCCACAGTTTCAGCTACCCAGAGTCAATGCAGTCTGAAAATATTAAATGGAAAATTACAGGCATAAACAATTCATAAGTCTTAAATTGCAGGCCAATCTGAATAGTGTGATGAAATCTTGTGCCAAATTGGTCAGTAGAACAAATCCACAGTACCCAGTTATTAGTCACTTAGTAGCCATCTCAGTTATCAGACAGACTGTCAAAGCAGGAATCACAGTGCCTATATTCAAGTAAACTCCATACAGCAGCCTAACAGTGAGTCACAATCCTACATCATTCAACTTTATATGACTTTATCATGCAGGTATTTTATCATCTTACACCATAATAAGAAAAAAGGTGAGTACAATATTGTAAGACATTTTTAGAGACAGCAAGAGTGAAAGAGATAGAACACTGACAACTTTTATTATAGTATATTGTTATACTTGTCTGATTTTATTATTGTTGCTGTTCATCTCTTACTGGGCCTAATTTATATATTAAGCTTTATCTTCAGTATGTATACACAGGAAAAAACAGCAGACAAAGGGTTTGGGATTATCTGAGGTTTCATTCATCTAACTGGAGGATCTTAGACTATACTCCTTGTAAATAAGTTGGGACTACTGTATAGTGTCATATATAATAAATATAAATTGTATAGCAAGTCTAATATAAAATAATAAACTATATTTATCAGATTAGATCTCTAAGGAATCACTTTTTAGACAGGATTCCAAATTTACTTTTTCTCTCTTTGAGCACTCTAAAACTAACAATGTTTAAAATATCTATAATAAAATACTTGTTATATCAAAGGACACAATATTATATAGAAAATAATTACAAATAAAGATTAAAGAAATAAAATATCTCTAACACAAAGTGATAACCATAGAGACACTATCTAAAGAGCCCTGAACAAGACATGAAAACTGTAATTAATCCACAAATCTCACCTTTATTCCATCAATCATTTCACTATAGTTGTTCTAAGAACAGTTAAAGTAATAGAAGGCTCAGAAGTATAGTTGATTTCCTGGAATTAAGAAACGCATTTTACAAAAAACACTTTTCTCCTCTTAAAAATTTGCTATTATACAGTTACAAACTGTGGTACCCAAGAGACAAGACTTCTGCCCTCCAAGACTACCACTCAATTTTTTATTTCTATACATACAATTCATTTTAAGAAATAAGGACGAAGTTGAGCTACAGTGACTATTTTTCCATAGAAATAAACTTTCCATGGCTGAATTTTTAAAATACAGATCAGATCAAGGATGCCCTATTATGATATGTGAAGCTTGAAAATGTAAAAAGCTTGGTAGCAAGGTAGGCTTTGCCAACAATAAAAGATGCCAGGATAAGAATGAAATCCTTAAGGGGTTCTTAATGTTACCTATGAATACGGAACCAGATGACAGATCTTTCCTAACAATATTGCTACATATACTCCAGATAAAGCAGGCAATATAAAATATTTTTCTAATCAAGTTTGATCTCATAAATGATACAATTATTATCAGTAAGAGGCTGTTCTTCACAATAGTGTAAGTATTATTTCTACTGTCCTTCCTGCATCACAGAATTTGTTGGGTAGAAAGCCATTTAAGAAAGGAGAACTCAAGAGTCTATCTCACTAGATTCTTCTGTCTCAAAAGCTTGAGTTCATATTATTATTATAATTTTTTTGAGACACAGTCTTGCTATGTAGTTCAGGCTGACCTTGGACTCTTGACAATCCTCCTGCCTCAGCCTTCTGAGTGCTGGGATTCCAGATGCATACAATCATGCCCAGTTTTATGTATATTTTTGAAATTCTGTCAAATGTTGTGGCCAATAAAAATATTTTTAGAATACCAAGTAATCATAGCTATGAAAAGAATGCTAGGAATTCTACCTGGCAAATATAGGATGCAACAGATCCGTCTTATATCTACTATCTTTGTACCATATTAAGGGTTGGTTGGCTGTACCAGAAAGGAATAAATCATATATCTGGGAACAAGTATTATGTGGCTTAAACAGGGCTGGATCCATAAATCACAGAGTGATTTCATCAAATGATTAAAATTATACTGCATTCTATATGACCTTTTAGATAAATGCAGGGCAAGTCCTAGGATTTTTATTTTTTCAGGCAAATAAGTAGATAAGAAATGTTTCTTAGAAAACATTTAAACAGTTCTCTAAAATATGGTGGTATATACTACATCAATTCCTAGCTGATATCACTTTTCCTAAAGTAGTGAGACTCTGATGGTAGTTCCTTTTCAATCAAGACAAATACCATTACCTAAAGCATTCACAGACTCTATTCTTCAGAATATTATGTTTTAATGAAAGACAACATAAAATCAAAATCTACAACTGAACTATGTACACAGCAGAAGGACTATACTAGGGAAGACCTCAGACCAGGGAGAGAAGGGACTAGGAAGAAAGATGAAGGTAGCTTCCTAGATTGTGCAATCCATAGGCATTCTTTTCTGTGACACAGTGACAAAACATCTTTCAATTTGTGCATGCATGTGTGTGTGTGTGTGTGTTTATCTGTGTGTGTGCATGTGTATGCACCTCAATGAGTCCAGGAAGGCTTCTGAGGCCATCTTAGCTCCTACTAGTTGCTTAGTTACCTCACTGGCCATATTCCAAGGGCAACAAGCCCTGCTTTCATAAGATGACCCCTAAACTTCAGAAAACATATTTCTGCAGCTATATCTCACTCCTCCTTTCCCTCTGCTGCAAGATATTATCCAATGTCAGATCTCAGCTTTGACCATGATGGCTCCGGCTCCAGCTTTTATTTTTTTGTTTTTGTTTTTTTTTTTGGAACTAGGGATTGAACTCGGGGCCTTGCACTAGCAAGGCAGGTGCCGGAACCACTGAGCTAAATCCCAGGCCCCTCAGCTCCAACTTTTAGAATTTAGCAGTGGTATCTAACTTTTATGTAGCCTGTTTGTGCTGGTGCTTTCTGGAGCCTGTTGCTGCTCTGGTCCTTCTTCAGCTCCTCTCAGGCACTCAGTGAGGTCAGATTTCAGTTACTTAAGGTAGTATTTCAGAGTTTTTCTCTGTCTTCTAAAAATGGAATTTTTGCAGTTTCTTTTCTTTTCCTAGATGTTGTACATGTTTTATAATAGAAAAAAAGAAGACCTTTCATGTTAAACTATAAGCTTCAGGTTTCGACAATAACATGAGGCAGCCCTAAGCCTTGCTCTGAAGAAAGAAATCTGAAAGGTGGCTAGACCACACAGTTCACTTCTTCAAAGCATACAGGATTAAATTATTTATATTTATTTAATGAATAACTTGCTAATGTCTACAACCTCTGGAGAAAAGAAGAAGAAATCTTGATTTATAAATATTTATCTTTAAATATTATGAAAATTTTAAAAATATTACGAAGATTAGGAAAGAAGACAATCCTGTGCTGGGACACTAACAATTTCTAAAGTAGACTGAGGCTGAATGGGAGGGGAAAATACAAAGAAGGAAAATAATGAGACTTCCAGGAAGACGGTGGAGTGGAGAACAGTAGAGAAAAAAAAAACTTCTCCAACATTTGGTGTCCAGATGCTGGAATATGGCAACGTGAGGGAGAGACATAGGAGGGAGGAGATTCTCCAGGACCCAGCAAGGATCTGAAGCGAGAACTGAAGCCAACAAACAAAAGCCAAAAGAAAGACTTCAATGAAGAAGGTGGCAAGCAGCACTTTCTCCCTTCCATGACTCACTGTGCGGGAAGGGCAGCTCAAACCTGCAGGTGCATAGTGACTACTGTCGACCCCAGAGGCCTCCACAGAGCAACAAACCAGTGGAATGGAGCAGTGGACGTGGCTGGTATGTTATCTGGGTTCAGACATTCCCCAAGGGACTGCAATTGGCCAACAGCCACCTTGGAGAGGGGTCAACTGAGCTCGAAACTGACAGCAGCTGTGGGTTGGCTCCATCAGGGTGAGGCAGAACCCAGTTCAAGTTGGTAGGAGGTCAAGGAGCCAAATTCAAGCCGGCAAGAGGCACATGGAGAGTTGCAAGCTGAAAAAAAAAGGGGGGTGGTTTCAGCCTCATAGCCAGAAACCAGCCTGAGCTTCAGAACTAAAGGTGCAGCCTTGCTGGGATTATCCACTACCATGCCATAAAGCTATGGCTGGCTTTTTGGGGATTAATCAACACAGATCTGGACTATGTCTGCCCACTATGTCTACCAGTGAAAGTAGAGACACGACTTTTTTTCTTATTCTCTTCTTTTTTGTTTTCTTTTTTCTGGATTGTCTGTTCTTATTTTTATTTAAGTGTGAACATTGCTTCTAGGTTACTGTTGTTGTTGTTCTTTTCTGTTCTTGATTTTATTTCTTCCTTTTCTTTTTCTCCTGTCTTCTTCACCAGTTTTCCAAAGTTTGCATAATCTTCCTTTGTCCTCCAGCCTTGTTTCTAAACTCTTCCTCTTCTTCTATTTCCTTCCCCCTTTCAAATTTTCTCCCGAGAGTAAAATCACCATACTGAGGGCACATTTATAGTATACAATTTTCTGGTTTGTTTTAGCTTTTGTCATATAACCACAAATCTAGCTCACAGGGTTAAGGGTGGAAACTGTTACTACAGTTTTTTTCTAGGCTGTGTTTGATGCTACGGTTACTGCTGACTGTACTACTTTAGCAAAGGTGACATTAATTGTTCTAATCAGTTGTTCTTCCTGGTAAGCCAAGACTGAGAATGCCTAAGGGTCATAAACAACACTATAGGTCAGTTCCAAAAAACCAGGGGTTAGGCCAAATAGGCAGCAACTTCTCATCCCCAACAGACTCAAAAGCCAAAAGCCAGCTACACAAGGAAGACACTTCTGAGATATTTCTGAGAAGTAGGATTCTAAATACTAGAAATAAAGTTATCTGCCATGAACAATTTACAAGCAGGAATTAAACAAACAAACAAAAAAAATGAGAAGGCATTTAACCAAGATGCAACCCCAAACTTCCAGCTCACCAAAGGCAAACCCAGGGAACAATGAGGTGGAACTATTTGAAAGTCAGCCACATGGATTCTCTGAATTGGTAACAATGGAAGTAACAAAGGAGATGAATGAGGCTCTAAAAATATCAAATCAGAAATAGTTTTTCAGATAACTACAGAGATGGTGACCATAATGAAAGAAGACATGGTTAGTGACTCTCGAGCAAATGAAGATAAAAAATTACAGGAGCTTAGGAAAATGATGGAAACCATGAATGCCCAACATAGAAAAGAAATGGAATTCATAAAATGATTCAAACAGATATCCAGGAAATTAAAAATTCCATTGAAAGTATACGCAGCAGAATGAGCCAATGTGAGGACAGAATATCAGATACAGAAGCTAAGACTGCTGTTAGTGATCATGAAAAAGATTTCTTAAAAATAGCAAGGGACCATGAAAAATCAATCCAACTAGGTAATACAAAGAAGAATAACATAAGACTGATCAGAGTCAAGGAAAAAGAAGGAAATAGTCCAAACAACATAAAAAACCTGTTCACAAAGGTTTTGGAAAAAACTTCCCAAGCAGGGAAAAAGAATTTGACGTACAGATAAGTGAGGGATACAGAACTCCAATTAGCCATGATATAAAAAAAAACCCTACATCAAGGCATATAATAATCAAGATTCTAGAAATTCACCACAAGAAAAGAACATTAAAAGCTGTTAGAGAAAAGAAACACATCACCTATAAAGGAAAGCCCAAGAGAATCACAGCAGAGTTCTCAATACGAACTCTAGGGAGTGAAATATTTCAACCCCTAAAAGAAAACAACCTCAAACTCAGATTGATCAACCCATAAAACTATCTTTCAGAACTGATGGAGAAGTAAGGTATTTCCATGACAAAGAACACCAAAAGAAATTCATGATCACCAAATCAGCACTCCAAAATGTTCTGAACCCAGAAAAAAGCAGGGGTAGCTATTCTATTTGAAGACAAAGTGGATTTCGAGCCAAGATTAAGAGAGACAAAGAAGGTCACTACATCTTTGTAAAGGGAACAATCCAAGAAAAAGAGGTAACAATTGTAAATATATATGCACCAAATATTAATGCACCCAACTATATAAAACAAAAATGAATGGACATGAAAATCAAATAAGCACTAAAACAATTTTAATGGAGGACATCAATATCCCATTGTTACAAATAGGTTAACTAGAAAAAAGACAAGTATCAGAACTGAAACAAACTTTTTTTTTTTTTGGTACGGGGGATTGAACTCAGGACCTCAAGCTTGAGAGGCAGGTGGTGGCACCACTGAGCTAAATCTCCGGTCCTGAAACAAACTTTTGAACAAATGGAATAAGCAGATGTCTACAGTGTTCCGCCTCACAATATCAGAATACACATTCTTCTCAGCTGCACATGAGACATTCTCCAAAATAGACACATACTAGCTCAAACAACAGGCTTAAGTAAATCCAAAGGGACTGAAATTATCCCATGATATTATTAGACCACAGTGCAATGAAATTGGAAATCAATGGCAAAAGAAACAAGAACTGCATAAACACACAGAAATTAAACAACATCCTCCTGAACAACCAATGGTTCACAAATGAAATAAAAGAAGTTAGACAGTTTTGATAACCAAATCCAGTAGCATAGCTCGATACAAAGTCAACACTCAAACATCAATAGCATTCCTGGACACAAATAACAAACTCACTGAGAGGGCAATTAGGGAAATAACACCCTTCACGACAGCATTTAAAAAAAAAAAATGTAGGAATCAATCCATCAAAGGAAGTAAATGACCTTTACATGGAAAACTACAGTACTCTGAAAAAGGATATCAAAGAGGATGTCAGAAAATGGAAAGATAGCTTTTGTTCTTGGGTAGGAAGAACCAATATAGTGAAAATGCCATACCCCCAAAATTACTATACAGATTTAATGCAATCTCAATCAAAATACTAATAGTATATCTCAAAGAATTAGAGAAAATAATCCTAAAATTTATTTGGAACCAGAAGAGACCTAGAATAGCAAAAGCAATTCTGGGCAACAGAGACATGACGGGTATCAGAATCCCCAACCTGAAACAGTACTAAAAAGCCACTCTGATAAAAACAGCATGGCACTGGCAAAGAAACAGACCTGAAGATCAGTGGAATAGATTAGAAGATGCAGAAACAACTCCAGGCACATTCAGCCACCTCATCTTTGACAAAGGAGCCAAAACCCATCACTGGAAAAAAGGTAGCTTCTTCAATAAATGGTGCTGGAAAAACTGGTTTTCCACATGCTGAAGATTAAAACTAGACTCTTATCTTTCACCATGCACTAAACAAATCAAAATGGATCAAAGATCTAAATATTAAAACAGAAACACTGAATGTACTAGAAGAAAGAATAGGTAGAACTTTTGAATATATTGGTGTAGGCAAAGACTTTATGAACAAAACCTCAATTATATAGAAAATATCATAAAGCATCAACAACTGGAATCTCATATTATTAAAAGGCTTTTCCACAGCAAAAGAAACCACCAACAGAGTGAAAAGACAACCTACAGTGTGAGAAAAAATTCCTCCAGCTGTTGCTCAGACAAAGGACTAATATATAGAATATATAAAGAACAACAACAACAAAAAATAAATCAGATCCCCCCCCCCCAAATTTAAAGACCCAACTCATAAATGGGCGTCTGAAATGAATAGACACTTCTCAGATGAAGCAGAAATGGCAAATGTTCACATCATTGGTCATTTAAGACATGCAAATTAAAACAACATTGAGATTCCATCTCACTCCAGAAAGAATGGCTGTTACCAAGAAATCAACCAATAACAAATGCTGGCAGAGCTGTGAGGAAAAGGAACACTTCTACACTGTTGGTGGGAGTGTAGACTGGTAAAAGCACTGTCGAAATCGGTGTGAAGATGCCTCAAAAAACTAAAACTAGAGGGTCCATTCGACCCAGCTATTCTCCTTGTTGGTAGCTTCTGAAAGAATGAAAAGCATCATACCACAGTAATAAAGGCACACCCATGTTTTTAGTGGCACAGTACATAGTAGCTAAATCTTGGAAACAGCCCAAATGTCCATCAACCGACAAATAGACGAAGATGTGTTTTTAAAAAATATACAGTGGAGTATTACTGTGTCATAAAGGAAAGCCTGAGACATTTCTAGCTAAATGGATGCACCTTGAGACCATACTCTTAAGTGATATAAATTGGATACACGTTTAAATACCACACTGTTTCTCTGGTGTGAGAAACTGAAAGTGGAAACAAGGAGCAAAATGTGTTATAGATATTGGGAAAAGGGAAGAAAATGTTGAAAGGAGAAGAGGAATGAGGGAGGGGTAAGGGGGAAAGAAAAAAGGGACAAAAAAGATAACAGAAGGAAAAACTGGAAACAAAGCTTTTGTAAATAAGGAAGGGAAGAGGAGTCAAAGGGAGGGGAGGGGAATGGGAAAAAAGCAGCAAGATATATCATATACAGGTACAATTTCCCTATGATGAATCTTATCATTAGGTATATCTAAAATGTACCAATAAATGTTTGACTTAAAAAAAACAAGAAGGCAAATGAGGCCAAGACAGGTACACCTGAGCAGTTCTTAGAATTTAGCTAAGCTGTGGTTTTCCAATTCAAATATTCACTAGAAGTTTCAGGATCATATATATCAGTATGGTCTAACAGAAACTACATGTATATACTTATTAAATAGCACATTGGAAACCAGGAAAAGGATGGAATCAATGTATTTTACTGAACTGAATATTCCAAATCATCATCATTTCCATATGAAGGTTATTCATGAGATATTCTACAGTTCTTTTTTTGTGTCAAGTATTCAAGATCTTGTATTTTAGACTTACAGCACATCATGTATCAGACAAGCAACAGCCAGCCACAGCTGGTGCCTACCATATTGGAGAGTACAAACATAAAGTAAGAAAATGATTTGTTCATTCAGCAACATGACCTGAACAAAAATTTTCAAAGAACACAAATAAACAAAGAAGAAATTTGATTGTAACTCAATGTATAATCTATTATACCCATTACAGTTGGTGGAAAAAACTGCTAATTTGTTGCCTGCCCCAAAGAAAACTACCTATGAAACTAGGGTGAATCAGAGCCCTGCCACTAAAACCTATCACCAGGCACCAGTGAGGTAAGTTAGAATATGGAGACGCTATACAGTAAGGAAACCTCTTGAGCCCAGAGGTTATACTCTCCTCGTGGAAAGACCTATTCTAATCTCATATTTCTTTCATTTAAATCAAACAAGTAATCTTGTCATTTGTGCATCTTGACTTTTTATGATCTATATGATATACATACATCAACAACTTAGTTTAGTTTAGTTTTAAAGCTAACAATTTTAACCAAATTTTACAGTCAGCTTACTATTTCTCTATAATACATTTTTCTTAGTCTCGTACTGTTACAAAAATAAGCACATTGCCAAGCAAAAGTTATGCTAGATACTGTAAATAGCATATTGTTTATACACAAATGAATGAAAATTGCTTGGTGATTTTTTTGAAAGTTTTTCTTTCAGTAATGCAAAGTGTACTTTCCATTATGCATTTATAATTAACAATTTGATAAGTAAGTTTCACTACAAAGTCAATACAAAAGTAATTTCTACTCAGTCTATGTCATACCACAGCCAGACTTCCCAAATAGTTTGGTCTAAAAATAACGAGATTTTATTATACCTATTTATTTAAATGGACAATATGTTGTCTCAAGGTGTATTAGTAAGATTGCTCATTGTTACAACACAATACCTGACACCCACAACTAAAGGAGAACAAATTTAACTTGGCTCACCGTTTCAGAGGATTCAGTACATGGTCAGCTGGATCCAAAGCAGAAAGATGATGGTAGAAGGGCATGGCTGAGCAAAGCTACTTAGCTCATGGCAGCCAGGAAGCAGAGAAGCGGAAAAGTACCAGAGAGGAAGGGGCAAGAAACCAGACATTAAAAAAAAGAAACCAGACATAGTACCCAGGTCATGGCTCCATGACCCACTCAGATATACATACTCCAAAGTTTTCTTCACCAATCCCCCAGGTAGATTCCAAAGCCAATCAAGTTGATACCCTAAATGCCACAAAAGGATACGATTATTGTCTTTATTTGCCTCAAAAAAGGCAACAAAGCATAAGCAATTAAAAGGTGACACTTATATTAAAATATTCTTTTATCAAACCCTGCATTTTAATTATTCTTCAGAACTTTTACAAGCATAGTATCTGAGACTCTTCTCTTTTTTAAATACTGCCTTATAACCACATTGATCTAAATAATTAAGTACAAACTGTTCCTAACTACTGGTAAGTAGAGATCTCCACAAAATAAATGATCCCTAAAAGGATATATTTCCATTGAATAATAAATCTAAATACTTTGTACTTCCTAATTTTATGTAAATGTAAGGAAAACAAAATGACAACAACTAAAAGAAACTTTCACAGAAAAAAAGGTGTATGCTCTCTTTTTTGTGCAAGAAAAAGTTACACAGGCTTCCAAAGATGGAAAATTTAAAATTAGGAAATGTATTTCACAGTGAATTCTAAAGTCAGTCTTACTAATTGAATTTTGCTTAAAATTAAGAGCCCAGATATTACTAAAGTAATATTTTAAATGTTTTCTTGAGTAGAATTAGAAATCCTTTCTAATGATACAATATATTTTCAAATACAAACAATTCCACTTTCCTTCATTATTTCTAACTTTAAATAGAAAATCCAGTCTTATTTTTGAGTCATTAGAAACAAGTTTAATCTTTTAAATTCCAGCCTTTTAATATTTTGTAAGTCCAAACTATTAATATTTCATCCAAATGAATCCCTAATGCTTCACTTTTTAATTATAGCATTGACATTTACAAATTTGTTTTCTAATAATCATCGATTAAGAGTATATACTGCAGGAGGGTGGAGTATAGCTCAGTGGTAGAGCACTTTGCTTAGCATGTGCAAGGCCCTGGGTTTAATCCCCAGCACCATTTAAGAAAAACAGACAGAAAGAGGAAGAAATGGGGAAAAATATATTCTACAAACTTAGTTATTTTTAATTTTTTAATAATTGCACACTATTAATTATTTAGAAACACCTAAAGCTACCTTACCAAAAGCTAGATATGCCTACAGAGCTTAGCCCCAGTGCTACATACTCTTGCAGAGTTTAGCTCTAATACTGATGATCTATGGAATCCAGTCTATATATTCAAACACATATTCTAAGCAATGCAGTTACAATCCAGTAACATCATGTAACATATTGTATTACTGGTTCTATATTAATGAACTAATCTTTGGGTAGTACTTTATAGACTCAGTTCACGTACATTATATCTCACTTAGTCTATATCACAATTATATGCAATTCTGCTTAATGAACTCTAACATTATCAACTTACTGTGGATAACTATTAATCTGGTAAATCTTAATTAATTTAACAGACTTCAGGTAGCATGTTCATATCTACTTGCATAGAGTCTATCTTTACCACCAAGGAGTTCATATCAAGGTTTTTTTTTTTTTTTTACAAACACAAATACTTAAGCTACAGCAATCATACTTTTAAACACCCAAGTGGGTAAACCATTAAAAGCACAGATAATAGCACTATTCATTGGTTCATTTATTCATCATTTTTTTTTTTTTTCTTTTGGTACCAGGGATCGAACTCGGGACCTTTCGCTTGCGAGGCAGGTGGCAGAACCACTGAGCTAAATCCCCGGCCCTTATTTATATTTTTTGAGCACCTTCTGTGTGGTGGGCATTGTTGTGACTGGACTGGATATCTAAATGGTATTTTACTGGAATGGAATTTACATTTATAAGTAAATATAACCTATTTTTACATTTATTTTCACCATAGGAAAGTAAAAGATTCCTGGGGAAATGAAATCTTAATAATTCAACCAGTTGAAATAAACTATGAGTATATAATTTAACAGTCCCAAGACAGGCAACCTGTCACACATACACATTAAAGGACTGGATATCAGATAGAAATCACATTTTGATCTTTCTTTAGGGAACTAAATTTAATTCAAAACACATTTTTGGGAATAGGCAAGGTGAGGGTTAAGTAAATCCTATAATACCAGACAAAATACAAAATGCTAATAACAAAAAAAATATTAAGACTTCAAAGGTGCAAAGAACTGGTTTAGACTTAGGGAACAAAATTCATAATAATTTGGTTTCATTATATGCCTTCCAAATCTCAGATAACTGAAATATGGGCTTTAATTTTTAAATTTCTTTAGTGTTACTTCAAACTGGGTCATTTTAAAGAATTATTATCTGTGTCTATCTTATATTGACTAGAATTTTAACAATGGAGTACAAAAAGAGACTCATCTTAAAAAAAAAAAAAAAGACCTACACACACAAAAGGAATCTCAGCTGAGTACAGTGTCACAGTTCAGATACTCAGGAAACTTGGGCAAGAGGGTTGCCTGAACACAAAATTTGGGACAGCCTGGGCAGCACAGCAAGATTCTGACGGAAGGAAGGAAGGGAGGAAGGGAGGGGAGACAGAGAGCTAGAGGGAGGGAGGAAAGGGGGAGGGAGGGAGGAGAGAGAGGGAGAGGGAGACAGGGAGAGAGAGATAGAGAGAGAGAGAAAGAGAGAGAGAGAGAGAGAGACTAATATCAAGATTCTAATTCCCTAAGATAATACTGCAAATATATTTCCATGATCAATGTATTTAGCAGAGTAAGACCTAAATCTGGAATTCAGGCCTTTGGTCTACAATGATAATTTTTTGCCAACATATTATAACGAATTGCTGAAAAACAAAAGCTTGTCTTTAAGTTATAGACTACATGTTTATGTCCTGCCAAGTCATATTGACACCCTAAGCTTCAATGAGACCGTCTGAGTAGGTAGGCCATAACCCTTTCAAACATAATAAAGTCATCAGGATGAAGGTCTTGTAAGAAGAGATACAGAGCTCTTCCTTTCTCTTTGCCATGTGAGGATGCAATGACAAGGCAAACCACTTGTAAACTAGAAAGCAGGCCCTCACCAGAATCCAATATTATCATCTTAATCTTAGACTTCCTGCCCTCTAGAAGTATGAAAAATAAATTTATGTCACTCAATCTATGTTTTTTATTACAGCATCCCAAACTAACACTATATTTAGATAAATATTTCATGTTAACAGTTCTCAGTTCTCAAATACAGAATAAAATTTAAATCGATTTCTAAGTTCCAATTTAATTTATGCAGTAGTATTCTTTCACATGGTAGCATCTGGTTTGTGAGACCATAAGAAACTTCATAAGCCTTGTATTGTACATGTATAACATATAAACTGTAGATACATACATTTAATGGCAAGTATATGCACTATATTTATGTTTGTTTACACATCTGTTTTTTTAAATTATAAAAAATGAAGTTGTTTTATTTTGGAATAATTGCCATGTTTCTTACTGAGGAGGAAAAAACTTTCTGAAATTACTGTCGTATGCTATGGGCTTTTTATTATGCTACATGTGAAAGAAGGGATATGATAATGATGAAGCATTCTTGATGCATCAGACTGAAAAATTAGATATTTACGGACTATGTCTGAAATTGGAGTTTTTTTCCCCTTGCTCTCATTGTGAAAGATGTATAAATTTAATTTGGTTACTGTCTTGGTCTGTTGGACTAAGCACAGGATAATGGTAAAAAAAATGTTTAAGAGTTCCAATCTTGATCTATTGTTCCAGCTCTAATCTCAATTCACTGAATGCTCTTGGATAAGTCATCAACTAAATGAATTCTCTCAATTTCCTCATCTGTAAAATGGAAATAATGGCCCAACCACCTAAAGATTTAATTAGCAACTGAGTAGAGTACTGTAAAAGAGAAAATGAAAATGTTCAGCAATTTCAAGTCATTATTCAAACTGAAAAAATTTACACATTTTTAAAACTCCAAACTGAATAGCATTTCTTGAAAGATCACCTGACTCATTTGACCTTCATCTTTTAGAGCACAGAATACGTTCAAAATCAGTGATAATTTAAAGTTTATAATAGAACCCTGTCACAGACTCACCAGCTCCACAAATCACCTGTGCTTTTGTAATAAAAAAAGAAGTTCATTTTACCTAAGCACAAAAGAACAATTAAATGATTAACTAAGATGAATTTTATGTAAAAGAATCAGTTTGTAGTAGCAGAAATGATACTAAAAGACTGAAACTATCATTCAATACACTTTATCTTTCCTTCTCTAAATTATGTTTACTAGAAAGTATTAAATGATTAAAAAGTATAAAAGATATAAGCCTCATCCAGCTGTCCCTAGTGGTGCCACTTTATATAAACATAGTACATTATCAAAACAAAAAAATTAATACAATTAATTGATATCATTAATTAGACTGCAACTTTGAACTGAAATACATGATTCAGACTCTGGTATAAATGTATTAGACTGGTTACCAGGAAAATTTCAGATTTAAACTGCTTCTTTAAACTTGATTACAGTACCTTAATACGTGCATTCTAAATATTTGAATGATTTTCAAAACTATCTCTAATCTGTTACCTTTGTAATAATACTTCACATATTTAGTATTATCCACTAACTTCTGTTTTCTCTGTGCAATTTAGGGAAAAAATTGAGCATTTATTTTGTAGGATAGCTTTTTATCTATACAGTTTGAGTATCCCTTATCCAAAACGCTTGGGACTTTAGTTGCATAACTTTCAAAGTTTTGGATTTCAGATTTCAAATTTTCAGATTTTGGATGGTCAATCTGAACTAGAAAGTCTCTGAAATACAAGGATACTTGTCTTTTGATGTATACAGCAAAGATCTATGTTTAACAAAATGTTTGATTTCTTTTAAAAATATGTAATTAGTACTTCTCTCTCTACTGGCACCAAATCATATATTACTATAAAAAGTTAAAAAAGAAATTCATGGGCCAGGGATTTAGCTCAGTGGTGCTGCCGCCTGCCTCGCAAGTGCAAGGTCCAGAGTTCTATCCCCGGTACCAAAAAAAAACAACAACAACAACAACAAAAAAGAAATTCACAGATGACCTTACAGATTATCTTTGTCATTCTTTTAGTTTTAATTGGTTAATTGGTTCAGCTGTCAGATCATTTTTGTATTTCTTAGTACTAGGGACTGAACCCAGGACTTTCAGACTATGAGCTACATCCTTAACCCTTTTTTAACTTTTTCTTTTTGAGACAGAATCTCCCTAAGTCACTTAGACTGGGGTTGAACTTGAGGCCCTCCTGCTTCAGCCTCCCAAAGTGTTGAGAATACAGGCATGAGTGTCATTTATCAGACTTTCTATCCACTGTGCATCTCCAGGCTGTCACTAGGTACACAGTAAAGAATAAAGGGCTATCTCTACTCTGGCTAGCAGCAGAGGAGGACTAAAACCTTGGCTGATCTCAATTCATCATCTAATGACCTTCTGTTACATTATAGTCTCAAAATTCAATTACAGAGCATTCATTTGCCAACAATGGTGCATGTTACTATTATAATAGTAATTATAATATTAAATATATATTATAATATATATAATTATAATATTAAATATATATTAAATATAATATAATATAACATATTATAATAGAAGATCCTAAATAGAGCAGACCCTTGACTTCGAACTTGGTTCTAAGTCACTACAGCTGAGATCTGGATATTTACCTGGATACATACTATAGATAACAAGAGGCAGATGAATCTCCCATTAACCTAATTAACCTAAGTTGTTCGTGTATCAGGCCAGTCGTAACTTGAGGGTCCACTATATAAAAGTTAAATTTTTCTATACTTATTAAAAACTGGATAGTGTTACTATGCTATGGTTCTTATGAGAATTATTAAATCTATACTTTGTTCAAGGCCTTTACATATTTTGCTTTGCTATATCTAACCTTTATAATGAAAAAAAATTTTCATCACAGCCTTTCCATCATCATTTTTTAGTCACGATTTCTTTGCCCACACCCAAACACACATAGTAGTTTAACACTTTAATCTCTAATGTTTCACACAATACACCACTTCTTTGGAAACATTTCCCTGATTTATTGTTCTCATTTGGCCCTGGACTTAAATTTAATTAGAAACAGTGACAAGATACTTATCTTCCCCCTCAGCCTTAATAATAAAGTACTTATTATTAATTTTTTCATTCAGAGATTTTAGTTGCCCAGGCTGTTAATATGTATTTGCTTATGTTATTAAGGAAGCTGAAATTAGAAAGAGAATTTTCACGATCATTTCTGAAGAAAAATACTATCAAAGTATTAGGAAGTTGGTCGTCACTTAGGCAAATATAGAAGTACTCCTCCTTTAAAAAAAAAAGTAAATCTGAGCCAGTAGTATTTAATATTTGTTAAAGGTGAACCAATTTCTAGCTGACAAACACTTCTGAAATGGGAAAAACTGTTGACTAAACAACTGCAAATTTTAAATTCATGTGCCAATAATAAAGGCAGTATCATGTTTTCTATGTTAGTTCAAACTTCAGATGATGTGGTCTCTCCTGAACCTCCTTCCCTCTTTGGAAGTTTCCATTTAATATATGCATTTTATTGGCTCCTCTGCTCTTGACACCTCTTAAATATAGGCATTCCCCCAAGTTTTACCCACAAATGTTATCTATCCTAGGCAATTTAATTCACTTGGATGGTTTTTAACACATATAAATGTATCACTTCTATATCTAGCTTTAATCTAAACTGCTTTGTAAATTCCAAATTAATATATGCCACAACTTGGTGAGCAATTCTGATATACATCAAACTTAACCTATCTAAAACTAAATTCATATGCTCTCACCCTGTTTTAATCCACCCTTCTTATGACACTTATGTTGGAGATCCCAGCTTTTCTAAGAGAGGAAATGAGTTTTTTTCCTTACCCTTGGCAAATCTCTCCTTTAAAAAAAAAGTTTTCATTTAATGTATTCCTTCAAAAACAAAATTTTCCCAAGGCCTTATCCATCTCTTTTCTGTCTTTTGCTTATAGCTCATTTTCTACATCCTCCATAGCTCTTCTATATGCAAATCTGACTACTTTTTTTACTTGCTCAAATCTCTCATTGAATTCCTCAAATATAGAAGATAATGATTGAACTCCTTAGAATCCCTGTCCCCTGCCTAGTACTGAAACCGCATTGTAACAACCTTCCTTACAGTCTAAGGTCCAAAAATAATGAGCTACCCACAGTCTTTACAATATCCCACATTATTTCATATCTCTGCTGCTTTTACACATTCCATACTGCCTGGAAATACCTTTCCACCAGGTCTACCTGATGATTTCCCCTATTTATCCTTCAAAATCAGCTCCTATATTCCCTCACTTGGGAAGAATTCTGATGTTCCCTTCTTCCACACCAAGATCGTTATTCTTTCTACAGGTATCTTTTTGGTCATTATACATGTATGTTTTCTCTCTATTAGACCACAGGCATATGTGTCTAAGCCACACTGTATCCCAAGAATCTAATGTTCAGCCTGGCATACATGTATCCATGTACAGTATAATTAAAATGGACTCAATACTATACCAAAGAAAACACAAAGATTATTTTTTAAAAGGTCAGTATTATTAGCATAACGTTCACATTGAAATTTAAGCTATCTTAAAAGTTAGCACTATCATCTAGTCATTTATTTTGTTATTAAGTAAAGAGCTACCATTAAGAAATACAGAATAAAGATATATAAATTTTAAAAGTATCGATTTCTGGTTTCAGCTATGAAACATAAAAGAGCTTGAAAGTAATATATCCATTCTTAAAACAGGAAAAGAGCTAAACAAACTCAAAATAAGTTACTTTTCTCAGTCCTATCAGAGAACTCAAGTCACAGGGCATCCTGTCACCCTAACATCTGGACACACAGGAAAAAACAAAGTATCACAGCCGATCACAGCCCAGATCAACATACCTGAAGTAAAAGCTTTTGGAGTCATACAATAGTAAGAACACTTGAATGGTAATTTTGACAAATTACTAGAGGCTGAGTAGTGGTTAGCCTGAGAGTAAAACTTCCTACTAGCTTAGCCTTATAGTAACTCTCATATGCTGATGGAGTTTTACCTCCAGCCTTTCCACAAGGTTCTCACACTAAAGATACACAAAAAATATCCTCATATATAGAAAACAGAAGAAAAGCAAACATTTGGAAACACACCCAGATACTTCCACACAACGAGTGCCTGTCCAAGGAAAAGTACCACACCAGATGCTGATCTAACATGGGAAAAGAGAAAGTAACTACCTTCAACCCTGTACAGCCTTCAGTCTCATGAAAGCAGTCAAAAACCATACATGGGAGTGTCTATCCTATGCCTGTCCCACCATTGTATTTTGGAAGAATATAAATAGCCTCGATTCACAGAATTATAATTATAGACGAAATCTGCCTTAGGATGAAGTGTAACTCAAGTCTCACTCATATCTGACGTATGTGATAGATGAGACTCTGGATTTTAGAGTTCAACATGGAACGAGTTAAGATTTTTGGGACCCTTGGCATAAAATGAATGTACTTTGCATGTCAGAAAGACATCAATTTGGGAGGGACCCAGGAACAGAATGTTAAGGGCTGAAACTCACTTAAATTCAAATGCTGAAGCTCTAATCCCTAATGTAGCTATACTTGAAAATGGAGTCTCTAAGGAAGTAATTATGGTTAAATGAGGTCATAAGGATGGGGTCATGAACTGATAAGATTAGTGCCCTGATAAAAAGAGGAATTCAAAATAGAGTTCTTGCTTACTCACCATCCGCACCAACTGGGGAAAGGCCATGTGAATACAAACCAAGGAAAGATCACTTAAGGATATGCCAAGAATGCTGCCATCTAAACCCAAGGGGGAGAACCCCTATAAACATCAGCACTGCTGGCATCTTGATTTCACACTTTCACAGCCTCTACAACTATGAGAAAATGAATTTTTGCTGTTTAAGCTACCCACTACATGGTATTTTGTTATAACAGCCAAGTACACTAAGACAAATATAAATGCAAAAATCCTAGACAAAATAACACTGAATCAAACAATGTATAAAAAAGAATTACATAGCATACTATATAAATCAGCAGTCCTCTTGAGGGGGCTTGTTTGTGATTGGGCTACTCTGGGGATCAGAAGTCACAGAATAGCCATACTTCAGAGTTCCTTGGGACAACCTGCCACAGTAACTGGATAGGAGACAGCCAAAAGGGGCAGCTATAAAGAGGGGGAGGGGCCGGGGATTTAGCTTAGTGGTGCCACTGCCTGCCTTGAAAGCACAAGGTCCCAAGTTCAATCTCCAGTACAAAAAAAAGAGGGGGAGGGTTAGTCCAAGAAGCGTAAGTAGCAAGCAACTCAGGCTGTGGACCTGACACTGTGACCAACACAGGGGTCACCAGCACTGCCCTCTACTCAGGAGGAAGACCCACGTGTGTGGTTTTCTGAGGGGCTGGGGTGTGTCTGATAGTACCCGGATAAAGTCCAGTGGAATGTTCAGTTTTCACTACTACCCTCGTCCAGCACAGAACTCAGTGGTCTCCTTGTTTTCTCCAATTTCCGACATGTTCAAAGTCAGCCTCTGCTGGAACTTCTGTCACATTCCCAGGGACATGGACAGGAGGGCCTGTGGAACATGTGGGGCAGCTAAGCTGTTCACATGTCACAAAGCTAGTTGAGGCTAGCATGGCAGGGGTAGGGTGGTTAGTGTATAGGTGAAAACAAACAATAGAAAGCCTCTCAGGTGAATATGGTCACAAGGCAGACACAATACCATTGACTTGCTGACCAGCAGGAAAGGCAGGCAGGGCTTAGCATTTATACAGTAACAGCCTGTGAAGGGTAATGCACAGGAAATACAACAAGCCCCAGGTGTGACTCAGTACCTGTCCCTCACACCTGGTGGATTTCAATATTACAGGTACTGGAAAGAAACCATCAATCTGGCATCTTTGTGTGCTGGAATATTTTGGACTCATTTTTTTTCTTTTTTGTTTTTTCCTTATTTTATCTAATTATATATACATTTTTATTTTTAAATTGGATTTTATCACTTACTCTTTTCTTCTGGACTTTCTCCTTTTTAAATTGTTTCTTCCATCTTCCCCTATCCTCCTCCTTCCATATTTATTGGTACTTTGAGGGGGGGTCTCACTATGTAGTTCAGGATGCCCTGAACTATGTGGCCCAGGCTGTCCTCGAACTCAGGGCAATCCTTCTGCCTCACTGTCCTGGGTGCTCAGATTACAGGTATGTGACACCACACCTGGTTCCATATTTATTATTACTATTATTATTATTTTCTGACCTCTATTTATTACTAGACCTTTAGTTCATTATTACTGCCCCTTTCTTTTCCATCATTATTGGCTGTAACAGTTATGCCCTTAGTTTTTACTATATTTCAATACCCTGGTTTGGCTCTCTGATGCAGTTACTACAGTTTGTTTTCTCCTGAGCAGTACAGGGGGAAATCGAGCCCTCAAAAGAAGGTTCCTTACTAAGAAGACTCTCACATAATCCATCCCTACAGATTCATAAATCTTAACATTAAACAAAAGAAAAGTGGAAAAACTACGGCAACGTGACTTCTCCAAAGCTTCATAACTTTTCAGGGACTGAGTCCAAACATAGTGAAATCGATGTACCTCAGCACCCTCTTGTATACTTGGTCTGTTAAATTGTGTCCTAGAATTCTTGGGTGCTTATTTATAATTTGTCTTGCTTTTTTTATATAGAGAGAGGTTGAGTGTGATATTTAACAACCTATCCTCCATGTCTGAAATTCTATCTTCTTGATCCAGTCTATTGGGGAGATTTTCTATTGGTTGATTTGACTTATCAAGCTTTCATTTCCAAGATCTCTGGTTTGTTTTCAGAACTTCTGTCTCTTTGTTGAATTGCTCTTTCTTATCCTATATATCTTTCTTAATTCATTCAGCTATTTCTTTGTATACTCTGAAATTATTGTTTTAAAAATTAATCTTTTTAATCTTTAATATTTCAATATCCATTCATGAAAAAATCATGAAGATAATAGGTACAGAAAGATCTATCTGCAAAATAATAAAAGTTATACACAACAAATAAACATTATACTGAACAGGGAAAAACTGAAAACATTTCCTCTAAAATCACTCTCAATAGGAATGGAAGAAATCAAATTATCCCTATTAGCAGAGTATATAATCCTATATTAAGAGGATCTTAAAACTCCATCAAGGGCTGGGGATTTAGATCAGTGGTTTCGCTGCCTGCTGCGCAAGTAAGTGCAAGGACCTGAGTTCGATCCCTAGTACCAAAAAAAAAAAACAAAACTCCACCAAAAAAAAAAAGTCAACACATAAAAAACCAATGATAAAACTGCTGAGAAAGAAATTAAGGAAACAATTTCATTCATAATAGCTTAAAAAATACCTAAGAATCAATGTAAACAAAAAGGTGAAAGACCTTTATAATAAAAATTGCAGAACACTAAAGAAGTTGAAGAAGATACTAGAAAATGAAAAAAACTGCCTTGTTCATGGGACAGCAGAATAATATTGTTAAAATGGCCACATTACCAAAAGTGATCCATAGATTCAATGCAATCCCCATCAAAGTACCAACATTCTTGAAGAACTGGAAAAAGCAACCCTAAAGTTCATGTGGAAGCACGAAGGACTCAGAATGGCCAAAGCAATCTTAAGCTAAAACAGTAATGCTGCAGGTATTATATTATTCAATTTCAAAATATACTTCAAAGTAATAATAAAAAAATAGCATGGTACTCGCATACAAACAGGAATGTAAACCAATGAAATAGAATAGAGGACACTGAGGACACCACACAACAGCAGCCATCTGATTCTTAACAAAGGGGTAAAAATGCAGCAAAAGAGAGCTGCTTTAACAAATGGTGCAGGGATAACTGGATATCCACATGCAAAAGATTGAAAGTAGTTTCCTATCTCTTCCTCTGTACTAAAATGAATTGAAAAATGGGTCAAAGACCAAGGGAAAAAACCAGAAACACTGAAACTATTAAAGGGAAAGACAATGGAAATGCTTGAAGTTGGAGGTACAGGCAAAGACTTCCTAAACAGACTCAAAAAACACTGAAATTAATATCAAGAATCGGGGGATTCTGGGCAACCACTCCACTGCTCCCAGGCCAGAGGAAGGAGGCTCCTGGCTGCCGTACCAACGCTCCCAGCACAAAGGAGGTGAGCCACGCAGGTGCCAACAGCACCCCACCACCCCATCAAAATAAGAAGACACGTAAATAAGTCTCAAAACCAGACTTCCAGATCACCTACAGCAACCTCAAAGGGAAATGAGATGGAACACTCTAATACTCAACCACCTGGACTCCCTGAATTGGCAACAAAACAGGATCCAGAAAAAATAACATCAGAAATAATTTCTCAGATAACAACAGAGATTGTGCTCATAGTGAAAGACATGATTGATAAATATAGAGAGGAGTTGAGGAACATGATGAAATCCCAACATAGGAAACAAATGGAATCCATAAAAGAGATGCAAATAGATTTCCAGGAGATCGAAAACTCCATTGAAAGTCTACACAGCAGAATAAGCCAATATGAGAATAGAATTTCAGATATAGAAGATAATATTGCAATTAGTGACCAGGAAAAGAAAATTGCTTCAAAATTGTAAGGAACCATGAGAAATCAACCCAGCAGCTGCTACATGATGCAAAGAAGAATAACATAAGACTGATTGGAGTCAATGAAGAAAAAGGAGAGAGTGCAGATGACATTAAAAAACTGTTCACATAAGTGATGGCAGAAAACATCCCAAGCAGGGAAAAAGAAGTTGACATACAGATAAGTAAGGCATATAGGACTCCAAATAGCCTTGATCAAAAAAAATCTACACACAGGCATATAATTGTTAAGATTTCAGAAATCCAACAGAACAAAGTTCTACAAGCAGTTAGAGAAAAGAAACAAATCACATACAAAGGAAAGCCCATCAGAATCACAGCAGACTTCTCAATGCAAACCCTCAAGGCAAAAAGAGCTTGGAGTGATATATTCCAAGCCCTAAAGGAAAACAGCCTCCAACCCAGATTGATATATCCTGCAAAACTATCTTTCAAAATTGATGGAAAACTAAGATACTTTCATGACAAAGAGCACCTTAGGAACTTCATGAATACAAAACCAGCATTCCAAAACATTTTAGACAATATCCTAGGAAAGGACAATGAGGATCACAATCCCAGGACGCACAGGAGAATGAATCTATTGGCTGTGACAAGAAATTAAATGTAAAGGGGGAGAATCCAAGAAAAAGAAAAAGTCATAACAAGGATAAGTCATTACAAATCAGTTATAACCACCAATGTTAATGGTCTCAACTCACCAATGAAAAGAAATAGACTGGCAGAATGGGTCAAGGAGCAAAATGTAACAACATGCTGCATACAAGAAACACACAATTCAAAAAGAAACTCATAGCCTGAAAGTTGAAGGGTGGAAAACAATACTCCATGCGACGGGAACCTGAAAAAAAGCAGGAGTAGTTATCCTCTTTGCAGATCAAGTGGATTTCAAACCAACACTGATTAAGAGAGACAAAAAAGGACACTACATCCTTGTAAAGGGAACAATCCAAGAGGAACAGATAACAATCATAAATATATATGCACCAAATGCTAGTGCGCCCAACTATAAAACAAATACTAACGGACATGAAAAGTCATATATGCACTAATACAATTGTAGTGGGGGACCTCAACACCCCACTGTCACAAATAGATAGATCAGCTACACAAAAAATAAACAATGAAATACTAGAACTCAATCAAACTCTTGAACAAATGAACTTAACAAATGTTTACAGAGTGTTCCACCCAATAAAATCAGAATACACATTCTTCTCAGCTGCACATAGGTCATTCTCCAAAGCAGACCACATACTCGTTCATAGAACACATTTATGTAAGTACAAAGGAATTGAAGTTATCCCTTGTTTATTATCAGACCACAGTGTGATGAAATTGGAGATCCATAACAAAAGAAACCACAAGAATTTCATAAACACATGCAAATTGAACAGTGCACTTCTGAATAACCAATGGGTCACAGAGGAAACTAAAGAATAAAGCAGATAGTTCCTTCAATTAAATGACAATGACAATAATCTATGGGACACAATGAAAGCAGTCTTACGAGGGAAATTCATAGCAGTGAATGCCCACATTAGGAAAACAGAGTGAGTCCAATTAAACAACCTGATGCTGAATCTCAAGCTTCTAGAAAAAGAAGAGCAGGACAAACCCAAAGCTCATACAAGGGAGGAAATTTTAAAGATCAGACCAGAAATCAATGCTATGGAGTCTGAGAACGATACAAAAGAATCAATGAAGCCAAGAGTTGGTTCTTCAAAACAATAAATAAAATTGACAAACCCTTAGCCTGCCTTATCAGGAAAAGGAAAGAAAAGACCCAAATCCATGCAATTAGGAAAGAAAAGGGTGAAATTACAACACACCCAGCAGAAATCCAGAGGATCATCAAAACCTATACATCAATAAGATGGAAAACACAGAAGCAATGCACAGATTTCTAGATACCTATGAATTACTAAAGTTGAACAAAGAAGACCTAAAAATTGTAAACAACCCATTATCACTCAATGAAATTGAAAACATAATTAAAAACTTGCCACCTAAAAAAAGCCCAGGTCCTGATGGATTCACTGCTGAATTCTACAAAACATTTAGAGAGGAACTACTGCCACTACTGTTTAAATTCTTCAACGAAATTGAAAGGGAAGAAATAGTCCCAAATTCATTCCTGGAAGCAAGCATCACCTTGATCCTCAAAGCAGAGAGAGATCCAACTGAAAAAGAGAACTATAAGCCAATCTCACTAATGAACATAGATGCAAAAATCCTTAATAAGATATTGGAAAATAGAATGCAGAAGATCATCAAGAAGAACATAGACCCTGACCAAGTGGGATTCATCCCAGGGATGCAGCAATGGTTCAACATATGCAAATCATTCAATGTAATACACTATATTAACAGAGCCAAGGACAAAACCCATATGATTATCTCCATAGACACAGAAAAAGTATTTGACAAAATCCAACAAGCATTTACAATAAAAACCCTACAAAAAAATTGGAATAGATGGTATCTACCTCAATCTGATAAAAGCCATCTACGAAAAACCAACAACCAATATCATACTAAATGGCCAAAAACTGAAATCCTTCACACTATAAAATCAAGAACAAGACATTGATGTCCACTATCACCACTCTTGTTCAATATAGATTTGGAAACATTAACCACAGGAACTACACAAGAGAAAGAAATAAAAGGAATAAAGATAGGAAATGAAGAAGTCAAATTGTCATTATTTGCAGATGACATGATACTCTATAGAGAAGACCCCAAGAACTCCACCAAAAGTCTTCTAGACTTAACCAAATTCAGTAGAGTAGCTGGATACAAGGTCAACACACAAAAATCAATAGCTTTCCTCTACACGAACAACAGACTCACTGAGAGAGAAATGAGGCAAACAATTCCTTTCATAATAGCATCCAAGAAACTGAAATACCTAGGAATCAACGTAATAAAATAAATCAAAGACCTCTTCTCTGAAAACTATAGGACTCTGAAAAGAGAGGTTAAAGATGATATCAGAAAATGGACAGACATCCCCTGCTCCTGGGTAGGAAGGATCAATATAGTGAAAATGGCCATACTTCCAAAACTACCATATAGATTCAATGCAATTCCAATTGAGATCCCAGCAGCATACTTCATGAACCTTGAGTAAACAATCGAAAAATTCATTTGGAACAAGAACATACCCAGAATAGCAAAAGCAATTCTGGGTAATAGACACGGCAGGGAGTATCAAAACCTCCAACTTGAAACTATCCTGCAAAGCTACTGTGATAAAAGCAGCATGGTACTGGCAAAGAAACAGACCTGAGGACCAGTGGAACAGATTAGAAGATGCACAAACAACTCCAGACACACTCAGCCATCTCATCTTTGATAAAGGCCAAACACCCTCACTGGAGGAAAGATAGCCTCTTTAATAAATGGTGCTGGAAAAATTGGGTTTGAACTTGCAAAAGACTAAAACTAGACCTATATCTCTCACCATGCACTCAACTAAAATAGAAATGGATTAAAAATCTAAATATTCAAACAGAAACGCTGAACCGGCTGGAACAGAGGTTAGGTAGAACTCTTGAAGACATTGGTGTAGGAAAAGATTTTATGAACAAATCCTCAGTTGCACATGAACTAGCACAAACAATCAACAAGTGGGATCTCTTCTTATTAAAAGCTTCTGCACAGCAAGAGAAACCACCACCAGTGTGAAGAGACAACTCACAATGTGGGATAAAATCTTTACCTGCTGTTCCTCAGACAAAAGTCTACTATCTCAAATCGATAAAGAACTTAAGAAAAATCAGGCTTTCCAAATTTAAAGAATTAATCCAAAAATGGGCATCTGAAATGAACAGACATTTCTCACACAAAGAAGTAGAAATAACAAACATATGAAAAAATGTTCAACATCACTGGTCATTTGAGAGATGCAAATGAAAACAATGCTGAGATTCCACCTCACCCCAGAAAGAATGGCTCCTATCATGAAATCAACCAATTACAAATGCTGGCAGGGCTGTGGGGAAAGAGGAACCCTGCTCTACTGCTGGTGGGAATGTCAACTGGTGCAACCACTGTGGAAATCAGTATGGAGATACCTCAAAGAACGAGGACTGCAAGTCCCATTTGACCCAGCTATTCCCCTGCTGGGTATCATCCACAAAGAATTAAAAGACTCATACCACAGTGATATATGTGCACCCATGTTCATAGCAGCACAATTTGTAATAGCTAAAACTTGGAAGCAGCCCAAATGCCCATCAACTGGAGACTGCATAAAGAAAATGTGGGTTTTTTAATAACATAGAGTACTACTCAGCCATAAAAAATGAGAAATTAGAGACATTTATAGCTAAATGGATGCACATTGAAGCAATACTCAAGTGAAATAAATAGGACACACATGTATAAATAGTGAATAGTTTCTCTCATATGAGAAACTGAAAGTGTAAATAAGGACTAAAAGGCATAATACATAATGTGAAATAGGAAGAAAAAGGGCAAAGGGGAAGGGGAAGTGGGAGGGCTAAGGGAAAGGAAAGAAGGGAATGGAATTAATATGAGAAAATGAAAAAATGGAAACAAAGTCTTTGTAAATAGGGAGGAATGGAGGGGTTAAAGGGAGGGCTGGGGAAGTGGGAAAAATAAGAACCAAGGAGATTATGTAAAGGTGCAAATTTCCAATGATGAATGTCATTATCTGTATACCTTAAATGTACCAATAAAATAAAATTTAAAAACAGAAACAAAAAAAACCCCCAAAGAATCAACAAATGGGACTACATCAAATTAAAAGCCTTCTACATACTAAAGGAAACAATCAAGAATAAGAAGATAGCCTACAGAATAGGAGAAAAATCTTTGCAAGCTACTCTTTCTTTTTTAAATTATTTTTACTGGTACATTTTAGGTACACAATATAACGACATTCATCACTGGAAATTTGCACCTTTACATAATCTCTCTTGGTTCCTATTTTTTCCCCATTCTCCTGCCCTCCCTATTTACAAAGACTTTGTTTCCTTTTTTTCATTTTCTCATATTAATTCCATTCCTTTCTTTCCTTTCCCCTACCCCACCCACTTCCCCTTCTCCTTTGCCCCTTTTCTTCCTATTTCACATTATCTATTTAGTCCTTATTTATACTTTCAGTTTCTCACACTAGAGAAACTGTTCGGTATTTACACATGTGTGTATTATTTATTTCACTTAAGAATATTGCCTCAACGTGCATCCATTATTGCAAGCTACTCTTTCAACAGAAGGTTAATATCTAAAATATATGAAGAGGCCCAGGGATTTAACTCAGTGGTTCTGCCGCCTGCCTTGCAAACAGAAGGTCCTGAGTTCGATCCCCATTACCGCCCCCCAAAAAAGTAAAATATATAAAGAGTTCAAAAAGCTTAACATAAAAAAAAAACCAAATCAATAAATGGGAAAGCTAATAAAATCGACATTTATCAAAAGAAGAAACACAAATAGCCATTAAGCATATGAAAACATGTTCAACAACTCTAGCTATTAAGGAAATGCAAATCAAAACTCACTGAGATTCCATTTCAACTCATTTAGAATAGGTATCAACAAGACCAGAAATAACACTAAAAGCTGGTGAGGATGAGGGGAGTAAAATCCTTCTCCACTCTTTGTGGGAACATAAACTAGTATAATCACTGATAGAAATCAGTATGAAGATTCCTCAAAAAACTGAATTGAGTGACACCATTTGACCTGGCTATTTCACTCCTCATATTTCCAAAAGAATTAAATACAGTATACTATAGTGATATATGCATACCCACATTTACTGCAGCACAATTTGTAATAGGTAAATGGAAACAGCCAATGGGTCAAGTATGTATACACAATATGTGTATGTGTGTGTGTGTGTGCGTGTGTGTGTACATATCAGTCATAAAAAAGAATGAAATCATTTCATTTAAGAAAAAAATGTATGGAATTGGAGACTATCGTGTTTGGCAAAATAAGCCAGACTCAGAAAGTTAAATATCACACATTTTCTTTTATAGAAGGAATCTTTAAAAAAGAAAAAGAAAAAACAAAGATGACAGGAAAGAAAAAGATTATTAGGGATGAGGAAGGTGATCAGTGGCAGAGGGGAGGGAAAGGGGAGAGGAATATTACAGGTAAAAATAATCAAAATATGTTATATATATATATATATATATATATATATATATACTATACCAAAATGAAATCCATGTATTACTATGAGGCACTAATAAAATATTTTAAAATTTTATCCAATTTCACAGTTGAAACATGCCAGCTGAATTGCAATGGGCAAGGATAATAAAGAAGAAAAGAAGAAAAGCAAAAGAAAGACAGTAATTTTCATATAACAGTAAAAAATAAAGGTATTTCAAAATAGAAAAATACCTCCAGAAAAATGAAACAAAAAAATTTTCTAAGAATCACCTTCAAATATCTATCTAGAGAAACTTCACAAAAATATAAAAATTTTTATAATTTCATTTGTCATTCTCATTTCTGTTAGATAAATACTTTAACATTGTCCCATCCATAGGGTCCAACATTTGCTTTTGAAATTATAGCAGAAATAAGGTAGGATCAATCAATAAGCTGGCAAAAATGAGTCTATTAAATTAATCCCCAGGAGGAAATGGTAATACTACATACAAGCAGATGAGAAATGTAAGGACTAGAGTCGCGGGAAGGGACAAAGAATAAGCTTCACGGTTTGCATTGCATATATATACCATATTTCACTTACCATCTGTTGGTAGATGCTTGGGTTACTTCCTCATTATAGCTATTAAGTATAATGATGTTATAAACATGGCTATGCAAATATCTCTTTAAGAATCTCCTTTCAATTCTTTTGGGAAAATATCAAGAAGTACTCAGGGGTTGTAATTTTTTGAGGAATCACTATACTACTTTCTACTGCACATGTACCCCAGGCCCCCGCAAGATCTCACTTTATAGTCCAGGTTGGCCTCAAGCTGTTGATCTTCCTGTTTCCAAACTGCTAAGATGTGCCACTAAGCCCAGCAGGTTTGCTTATTTTTAATGACAACAGCAATACTTAGTTTATTGGCTTATTCCAATAAACTGGAATGGCAAATACAAAATGCTTAGTTCAAAGCCCAGAAATATTTTCTTACTCTTCTCTTACTTTTCCCAAAAGAAATAAAATGCCATATTTAAGCAACATACTAGTACTAAATTTATATTTATACATGTAATCATATGATAAATTTCATTACAAAATAAATTTTTGTGAGTTTATGTCCAGAATATATGATTTAATACAAAGAAAAAACCAGCTTTGTAAACAAGTAATAACCATTCTAAAACAGTTGATAAAAATAGTACTGCTCCTATTGCTCTCCATAAATACAAAAAAAAAAAAAAAATAGAGAAAGAAAACTTCATTATCTTGGCTCTTTTTCTCAAGAGAATTTGATTTGTTATTAAACATGAATAGCTTTTTATGTTATGATGTGAAGTTTGTTCTTCAGAATAAAACAAAGAATTTCAATGTATTTTCATTATAACAAGTATGGTGAGTAATTTAGAAGAAAATAATTTAAAGTCTCAGGATTAAATATAACATAATACTGCAACAGTTTGAAGAGGGTGGTTTATTACTAAAATAACAAAGTATTTGGGAACTTAACAAAACAGTTTTCATTTTCTTTATAAATATGATGCTTAGTATAAATAACAAGCTTAAGAAAAAAATAAACCTTTTCTTTGAAATTACATGTTTGAAACATTATAATAAAGACTAGGGGCTTCCTGAATGACTAGGCAGTGCTAAGCATGACACTAGAAATTTACATTTAGTATTTCCAGTTTTTAAATCTTGCAAAGTATTCAAACAAAATAGTTAACACTGATTCTGACTGAAAACAAACTCTGTGTCAAGTAATATGCCCTTTACATATATTATTTCACTGAACGAATGACCAACAAATATCAGACATATTATACAACTGATATGAGTACTTAATACTTACGTCTTTATTTAATTTCATAACATCTGCATTTTAGTATAAAATTTAAGTTTTCTCACCAATACAAAACTAGTAAGCAAGTAATGGATTTGACTCAAACTAAAAAAATACCCATTACTTACTGGGTATCTTTCTAATAATTTAATACCTCAAGAAGAATCTACATCTCTAATTTTTTATGAGCAATACATAACTATGTATAATTAAATACAATAATATGTTTTAAAACAAGAAGTTCTCTACAACAGAATTCATAAAATTGCAAAATCTAATAATAGGCATGAAAACTAAGTTTATGAGCCAAAGCATAAAAGTCCCTCCTTCAACCCCAAAGGTTTTGCCAATATACAGTGGTACTTCAGCTCATGAACTTAATTCTTTCCATAAATCTGATCACAACTAAATTGAGTGAGAACCGAATCAAATTCAACGGTTACGTTCAATGTTGACCTTATGGAGAAATTGATTCAGTTCTCATCCAATTTGGTTTGCAACCAGAACTGCAGAAAGAATTAAGTTCGTGAACCAAGGTACCACTATAAATATACAAGCTTTTTATTTTCTACTTCTCAGACAGAAAACTTGAAGATATAACACTTTTGTTAATAACAATACTGTTATGGCTTGTGTCTAGATGTCCCCCTACAGCCTCATGCTTTCTCAGAGGTGGTTGAATCTAGAGTGTGTGACTGACTCATGATGGGGCTAGGCCGCTGGGCACTAACATTAAGGGCATGAATGCTACCCACCCTAAGTCTGAATAAGATAAAGGAGGGCAAAAAGAGCTGTTAAGGTCCCTTTTCCCTTTTGCTACTTATGTTATTTCTCCTCTGCAGGGCCTCTCTGCCATGTGCCACCCTGCCTCGGAGCCAGTCGATTAAGGACTAAAACCTCTACAAACTGTAAGCCAAATAAACCTTTTCCCCTTTAACTTTGGGTGTTGAGTATTTTGTCTCATCAATGAGAGAAAAGTAACTAACACAAATATATCCTTAGAAGAAAGCAATATATTCAAAGAAGCTTTTGGCCAGTCATATTAAGATAGTATCAACCTCAAGATTAATGTCAAATTACATGTCACTATGAAAGTTTTTTTTTAATCACCTGATAAATAATGCACGTGAGTTCTATGATGGCAGGGATTTTTCCTTCACTAATCACTGGTATATATCATACTCCTAATAAAGCATCTGATTTGGAGAAACTACCTTTTTAAAGTTGTTTTGTGACTAAATACAAGTGTACATTCAAGATATGGTTATGTCAAACAAGTCGGACAGAGCTCTGTATTCTTGAATTTCATCCTACAACCTTTAAATTTTCCCTACAAGCACTGTTTCCTAGACTCTAAAAGACCACTGATTTAAGAGCCACAATTATTTTATGTGTCAAAAGGAAATACAAAGCAACTGTGTGACAGAAGGAGTGGATGCTATGATTGGCTACCTGATTTCTCCTCTCAGAAATGAGGAACTCATTCCCCAAGTACCAGGACTACTGGAGTCACTGCATTCATTATCTTCTGCTTAAGGCAGGTCTTTCTCTATGCCCAAGGTTATGACCCCTTCCTAGAGTTACTGGCCTGTAAAGACGTAAAGGGCCAGCCTCCATATCTCCCCTGGGAAACAATCCCACTTCTAGAGTTTCCCACACATTATCTGAGGTCTCTACTGCATGTGTACCACAAATCAACTCTTCCCTCAGTTTAGCCCTGTTCTTATCACTCTCTTATAGGTGTTATCCCCCAAAACATTTTCTGATAGCTGGGGATTTAGTTCAGTGGTGCTGCTACATGTCTCACAACTGCAAGGTCCTGCGTTTGATCTCCAGTACCGAAAAAAAAAGCTTCTGCAAAAACATTCTCTGGTAAATCTGCATATGAATCTCCACCTTAGAATCTGTTTCCTAGTAAAACCACTCACTGAAAGGCCATGCTGATTTCAGACATGGTAAAAAGTATGTAAAAAGATACAAACACTGCGTTTTAGAATTGCTGAAAAAGGGAACCAGAGAATTTTTGAAATTTAATGAAGTACCACCACTTACTGTTACTACTGCCTTACTTGGGGAAAAAGTTGAGTTTCTCATTTGTATGAATGCACAGTAATCAGGTCAAGAAACAAGCACAAAAAGAAGTCACGAAGAAAAGGTGTACTGTTGTCTTGAAATTCACACTATCTTGGACTCTGGGCTTCTATTAGACATAGAATTGAGAGGGTAGTAAGTATGAAAGTCAAACAAATTTATCTAAACTTGAAAAGATTAAGGGGTCCTTTGTGGACCTGTATTACACACAAATACTTAAAGACCTCCTGATAAAAATCTCCAAAAATAACAGTAAATAATGCAAAATCTTAGGGAGAATACTAGGTCAAACCTAAAGCAAGCAATCACTGAACAAACTATTGGGTTTAATTTTAATCCACTCACTCTCCAATTCAAATTCCCTTATAAAAATGAGAATATTAATATTTTCTTATTCAATAAGTAAAGGAGAATTATATTGGTGCATAGAGATACTAATACAGGAAATCTTACTAATCAAAAGCTAATTCATATTTCCCAGATAATTTCCACACTAAAATTTATAGGTGAAATACAGGAAGATAAACTATAAACAAAACTTACTGAATACTATTATTTATAAATGTCCACGAGAGTTCTACTTTTAGAATGACATGCCTCTGGCTACTATAGATAACTGAATCAAGTACAGCCAGTCACTGAAATGGTTAATAGCTAAGGCCTATACTAGAATGGACAACAGAATTCATAAAATTCTGGGTTTTGAAGCTTCTGATATACATAAATTTATAATACACAAAAACATTCCAGTATGTCTAACATAAGATATACATGAAAATTAGATTTTAGAAAAAAAATAACATTAGTTATTTCATCTGAAAAAATTCCGAGGAACAATTTATGTAAGTAAAAACTACCCAGTGAAATTCTGGTACACAATTACAGGGAATTTGGCCAGAGCATTTCCAAAGCTATTACTGTTTCAAAATTACTTTTAGCACTTCATGTAAATATAAGAATTCAGAATCTCTTACATTCAAAATGACATCTTTTTGAATTGATTGATTTCACTGAATCATGATAATATTCTGGGACAGCAGAGACTAAAATATTTTAATCAATATAAGTTATATCTGTATATCACTCTGAAACTCTGAAGAGGTCTAATCTAATTTCACTTTTCAAATATGACAAAATTCTAAAAGAAAGTAACATTCTAGGTTATGTCTTATACAAAATATAAACTATTCAATAATAATTTATCCAGTAAACATTTAGTGTCACCTATGTGAGAGAAAAACTCATTAAATAGGTATTTATTAAGTACTGTCAAGGTGCAAAATGGTAAATCCTAAGAAAAAAACAATTGCTCCAGGGGGAAATACAGGAGTAGTTCCTGTGAGCCTCTAATCAAAACATTTTCAACCAATCGACACATAACTTTATTTTGTATGTGCCTCTTTTAAAGACAACTTTAAAATATACTGTGTACTGTATTCATAAACACTGAACTCATTCATAGCAAACTGCACTGTAATTCATGCTTAAATGAAACCTAACACATGTATTTTTCCTAAAAGTACATCACAGTACTACTGCACTTAGCAACAGTAGGTAGCACATCATACTATATATACTTGGAGCTCATTTAAACAGTGAAATTACCAAAAAAAAATCACAAAAATGCAAACATGGCACTAAGTAGACCCTAAAAAAGACACTTATTTATTCTACTTCTTAGTTCTATCTTAGTCAAGAATTTGTACATCAGATTACTAATTTTTTACCACTCTGTAAGTCTGTCAATGACTGAGAAAACACTGACAGTTATCAATTTGAAAGTTACAAATAAATGTTATTGAATAGGCAAATCTGCAACTATGAAATCCGCATAAAGATCGACTAGATATAATCAATCATGAATTTAAAGCAGATTACTTTAGAGATCATCTCTGCAATATGCTTGGTTTTCAGAGAGAAAAGGGTAGGAAGGAGAGTTGTACGATATATGCAAGGTCAAAATGCTAATTAATGGAAGTTCCCAAACCAAAATCCTATGGCATATCACAGAGAATGAAGTTGCTGAAGATGGCTTAATTAACTTCTTTTGATCTGGTCTTATTTTCCACCATTTCCCTTTCTTTACGTACAGAAGGATGCTTTCCCTCTGATCAAACAGGGAAATATTAGACATTCTCAGTTTTCCTCAGGCACTTCACATCTTTCTGGTAATCTGTATAATGAGGGGTGGGTAAGGCATGAGATAGAAAATATGTCAGGGGAGGGACAGAAAGCTGAATATAGTAGTGAATACTTTCCCTTCTCCTTATAGGCAATCTGCAAGGTTGCATGTTTCAAGAGGTCAAAAACCACTTTAATCTACTCTTTGGAGTCAGGAGCCCAGCAGAAAGCCAGGGAACTGGTATACCTTGAGGCTATAGCTTGACCTTGTCAAAGTCAAGATGGGGATGACAACTCCTGAACCAATGTACAGTTTTTGGTGTCAAGTTCAAAACACTACATTATTAGGTAATTTAGCAACTAAGTGTTTCATTATTAAAACCAATGAGCTTTGTCATCTTTCTTTTATGTGTGTGTGTGTGTGTGTGTGTGTGTGTGTGTGTGTGTGTGTGTGTATATATATGGAAACAACCAATGGTCACATGATGAGGAAAAGAAAGAAAAAGAAACATCTTGTTGGACCAAAGTCTGATTAATTGGAATTTAAAGGAACAAGTGATTATAATTCATTTAAAAAGAAGAAGTAAATTAACAGTCTTGTGAAATGTTTGTGATATTCTAACAAGAAAGAAAGACAATAATAACTGGTAACCTGTCAATATAAAAATGTTTAAAGTATAACATAATTCTTTTTTGTTCGTTTTTTCCAGAACCAAGAATCAAACTCAGGACCCTGTGCTTTCCAGGTAGGCGTGGCACCACTGAGCTAAATCCCCAGCCCCAAAATACAACATAATTCTTGTTCTTCTCATTATACTTTGGGGGGGTATCGGGGATCAAACTCAGGACCTTGCACTTGTGAGGCAGGTGGCAGAACCACTGAGCTAAATCCCTGGCCCCTTACAACATAATTCTTAATGAATGTAGATCAGTGAAACACAGTAACTATTCTACAAAGATGTTGGAGTATATAAAAATGTGGTATAAAATTCAAATTATGTCAAGAACCAGGTCAGAAAACATGCTGAATATTTTTCTAGAAAACAGAAAAAGAACCCTGAAGTCAAACCCAAAAGTCAATGATTCTGTCTTTATTACATTGATTCTTTTTTTTTAATGAATAGTCTTTATTGGTAGGTCTTAGTTTGCCTCAAACAGCATAAACCATATCTAATATACTTTTGGTTTTATGTATGTATACATGTATGTGTGTGTGTGTATTTCATGTATGCATGTATTTTGAAGATGAAGTCTCACTCTGTTGCCCAGGCTGATCTTGAACTTGGCTCAATGATCCTCCCACTTCATCCTCCTAAGTAGCTGAGACTACAGGAAAACACAACCACAGCTAGATTTGACTTTTGAGCATCATGTGAACAACATTATCACTCTCGATTCATTGATAAATATTTTCAACAAGTCTTCTAAGATAGTATCTTTTTTTAGTTTTCTTCTTATTTCAGTCTTCTTTGCTGATTCCTCTTCTACCTCACCTCTAAATGATGACAGGCTCCAGAACTCAATCTTTCATCCCTTTTTTTAATCCACATTTCCTCATTTGACTATATCATGCAGTCTCATGGTTTAAACTTTCATCTATATACTGACAATGTCCAAATGCATCTCCAAAATCCTGAACTCATTAAATTCATTATCAACTTGACATAAAAAGCTATATGTGTGACTGTATACATACTGGATATATAGCTGCTGGTCTATGAAACAAAACATTTTCAAAACAGAACTCCAAATCTTTCTTCCTAAATTTACACTTCCCTATTCTCAGATTCTTCAACCTGGTGTTCAGAGAAAAAAAAAATCCAGGATTTAACCTCAAATTCTTTCTTTCTCTCAAATCTGTCAGTTCTATTTAACAGTTATGATTTAATCTGGGAACGAGGGCCATCCAACATAGATCATATCACTGTGGGTAAAGACAAGAAGTAAAAATCTCAAAGGTGATAGTTGAAGGATCACACAAAAACCATCCACTAGAGTTTATTAACGGGAGTTTATGAAGAAATCTATAGACTCTATCTGATGTTAGTTCTGAATTCAATGACAGCACAGAAATAACTCGGAAGAAATCCTACACATAAAGTGGGGCAAACTGGAATGCTTGAAAACAAACTGGAAAGACAAAATGGAACTCATGTCTCGTTTTTACCACATCTAAACCTGATGCTGTAGATAATCTACAGAAGAACATTTCCTTTCCTATGGAGCTGCACATGCTCTTGGCCCATAGCTCAGAGAAGTTAACAGAGGAGATCCAGGAAGGTACGGAAGGGCCAACTATTACCCATACCAACTGAGGGAAGGGAGTAGAGCACTATCAACATGTACATCTGAATGTAACAGCTGCTGCTTTAAGTCTACCTTCCAAGTACCACACATTTCTCATGGGCAGCTCTAAGCCAATAACAAACAAGGAAAGGAAACTGGGAACTGTGAATTTTAGTTTAATTAAACTAACACAGTAAAGAAAACCACCATACTATACATTTAAAAGATACTCAAAATCTGAACATTTTTCACCATCACCATTATTACCATCCCAGAAATAAGGACTCTTGCTTGGATTCATGCAATAAACTCTTAACTGACTTCCTTGGCCCTTTCTTATCCATTATCATCACAAGAGTGAGAGGAATTCTTGTAAATCAAGTCAAATCACATAAATTTTCATCCCAAACTCTGCAATGCCTCCTACTTCTCTCAAGAGTAAAAGTTAAAGTCCTTACAACAGCCAGAAGGTAAACAACACAGGGCCTAATCTCTTCTAATTCTCCCTCCCTCACCTGGACATCTTGCCATACTTATCCCATGCTGATTAGAGGATTTTTTGCTGGTCTTTCTGTTAAGCTCATCTTCCATATATCTGGTTGGTTAACTCCCTCACCTCCTCCAATTCTTTGCTCATATCTTATTTTAATCAATGACACTTTCAATACTTCAGTTCACCCCTCTTCTCATTCAACTTGGCACAGCCAATCCCTTTTATGTTACCTCTTTTAAAAGTCACAATTCTCCAGGGTAAGTCAATTCATTACTCTGGTTTCCTCAGTTTATCGCAATCAAGCCTAGTTTACTTTACTCAAGTCTCCACTGTCATAAAAATCGATTTATTCAATAAACATTTCAAAGTTTCATGCTTTCTTTCAGACTATACTTTCTGTTTTCTATGCCATTCCTATGTATTTATAAAGTTCTACTAAACTGAATCATCTACGGGATCTTCTTTGTGGTCTAATAATTAATTTTCTTATTTTATTTTTATACTTTGTGCACATAAGATATCAAATTTGCTTGGTTCCTACAGTGCTTTATTCATACTACTGTAACAGTGCAGCATTTTTCACATTGATAATTGTTTACATTTTTTATCCCGTCAGCTCACTTACTCCTTCAGGATGGGGCTTACCCATCTTTTTGTTCCCTGCACCTAACTGTAGTTTATGGCTTATACATAGATGGTTTTCAAAATGGTTATTTATTAATGATAGATCAATTATAACTAGCGCTGCTTACACTGAAAGTTTAAAAGTAAATGGAAGACAAGTAGAATTATGATTTTTTTCTTTCTCATAAATTAGATTTTGAAAAAGATGAAAAGGTCTTTGTTCCTTAGTAATGAATTCATGCAATTTACAGTTAATTTATTCCAAACTCCCTTGAGACCATATAATATGATCTGTACCTTCTACAATGAATCCACCCTTAAATGGTCATGAAATTTTAAAATCTAAATAATACATATTCCTACTCTACTTATAAAAAATTAAAATACTACCAAAGAAGACAAATTTGAGGATACTTGAGGAATGCATGCAACTGCACAGTGGTCAGTAAAAATATTCTTGATACTAACATGTTTTCATGTATTTAGATTATCAATTTTTAAATAATTAAGTGAAAACAAAATGGACTTCATAAAAAGCTACATAACCTAGGCTTCTTTTGATGACTGAAAACATGTTTCTGAAACTTGCAGCGACTTGTTTACCAATATGAATATGAAGTATCTCTGAGCTGTACATATAGAAATATACTTTTGATAGAGATTTCTAATTAAAAGGCTACAAGGCAATAATCTAATATAAATATAATTGTTAAATCTGTATTGTTTATATTAGACAATACAGGTATGACAAATAGGCATTTAAAAATCAAGCAACTAAACTGCTGTTACACAGTGAAACATATTTCCTATGATTAAGTATAATTTATTACCTTGAACAAAGGTAATAAATAACAAGTGCCAATATAATAAAATTCAGATACTAAAAACTAGCTCTACCACTATATATATAGTTTTACAAAAAAAAAAATCTTTATGTTGTAGTTGTTCCTACTGTCTCTTTATTCAAACCTGGACGTCTAGTTTCCCAAGGTAGTTTTCTGATATACTAAAAGAATAAAGTGAGCTTCTTTCATACCCTCCCCCATATACTCTCCCCTGAGATTCAAGCTTAATATGAGTTCCATTTCCCAGAGATAAAAAGGCCTGCATTAACAATGATGTATCCTAGCTTTCTTCTTTTTATAATAAATTACCATATTTATATTTTGGAGCTGTCATATGCTAGAGGATATTAAATATCCTCTCACCATAATTAACTCTTTAAACCAAATTAAATGGTTTGGTTCAAAACACATTGTGAAAGTTAAAGGAATATGATTCTACAACTAATTATTTTGTAATTATTTTAATAATTAGAGCTATATAATTTATTCCTGACAGATTTTAATTGAGAACAGTGGCTAAAAAGCTCAAATCTTTCTTTCTTTTATCCTTAGAATATAAAAAATTTGGACCATGTATTTCAAAAATTTTGAATGTGTTCACTATAGAGATGATAAATGTTTGAGGAGACAGATGTTTACTCTGATTTAAATATCACACAATGTATATATGTATTAAAACATAACATGGAACTCCATAAATATGTAGAATTTTTATGTAGCAATTTAAAAATAACTGTAAATCAATCAAGCCATCAATCTAAATGGTCCAGCATGTCAATGAATAAAACCTGTGGCTGTTTTCCAGTTACTGGATACATAATTGGAAATATTTGACAACTGACAGAATTTCCACTGGTTTTTGATCTACAGAGTAAGAGTCATTATTCCAAGAAAGGCCAAATAAAATCCCATAAGATTTGGCCTCCCTACCAGAAAAATAAAACAAAAGAAATAAGGTACCCCCAAGGTTAAGTGTTGAGATTACTACCACCATCAAAGACACAGAATAATTATGAATCATCATAAATTTAATCAGGCTGCTATTGCAGCTGTTATTTCAAATGTGCTATCTTTAATAAAGCAAATGAACAGAGCCTCTGAAATCTTAGATACAAGCTGGCAAATAATTTTGTTTCTATACCAATCTAAGGCACTGTCAGAAGATACCAGCCTTTGCCTAAGACAGTGATGGCGACACTTTTAGAGACTGGGTGCCCCAACTGCAACCCAAAGCCCAGTTATTTATCACAAAATAGCAACACTGGAACTAAACCTGAACACTGAGGTTTCACTTTAGAAAAAACAACTCATACACTTGGCTCACATGCTGACAGAGAGGTCTATGCATGCTCATTGCACCATGTATGCCACAGACTTGCCACCACTGGCCTAGGATGACTGTTATCTCTCACAGCTGTAGTACATAGCTCTTCTGCTCTCTGCAATAGTATAATCCAGAGACAGGCATCTTTTTAAAAAATAATAAATATTTAATATTTTTATATAACATGTAGCAGTCTAAATGTTTTAGGCACTATTTTACTGAATTACCATAAGAAGTAGACACTACTATAATCTAAACTAGAGAATTAAGGAAACATAGCAATAGAAAAGTAACTTGAGTAAAGAGCGGCAGAGCTAGGATTGAAATCCTAAGGGTATAATTCCAGAGGCTCTTTGCTAACAAGGATCCATGACACTAGCGTAGATAGAGGAGTTATTTTGTTTGCACATTAATCTATTTGCCCATTGGCAGATTTTTGGGTTGTCTGCACCTTTTGACTATTATAAATAATGTTGTTAAGAAGATTCATGTACAAATTTTTGTATAGATATACATCCTCATTTCTTTTAGGTATATACCCAAGAACAGAATTGCCACATTATATAGTAAATTCACCTTTAGCACTTTGAAAAACTACCTGTTTGCCAGAGTGGTTGTACCAATTTACAATCTCAGTATCATTGTCTGAGGGCTTCCATTTCTCCACCTCTCACTACCACTTATAACTGCCTTATTTTTTTTCAGAGACAATGGTCCTTTTTAATACCTTATGATTGCTTACCGAAAGAGATAAGCATTTTAAAAGGGGAAAGCTTATAGGGATTAGAATTAAACAGGAAACAATTCACACAAAAAGTTGGCCTTGCACAGTGCAGCAAGTAACAGGTAAAACTGTAGGAGTAGCAAGAAAGAAAAATGAATTTTTAAAACAATGTAATTAAAACGACAAAAAGGCATTTAACTGTCATGTGCCATATTTTGTCCCAAATATTTTACTGCAAATTTCTATTTTATTCAGGAAAACCCAAGGTACAGAAAAAAAATAATGTGCTCAAGGTCACAGAGCTAGTAAGCAGATTTCAACTAAGGCAACCAGATTCTAGAATCTGTGCTGTTAATTTCTGTGCTAAAATGAATTTAAAAAGCAAAGAACACTCCTGTACTGCACAAGTAAGTTATATCACTATAAGTCACTGATACTACACTTACAAGTCTACAATTTACAGAGCAGAGACTTTGCTAAACATTATACATTTACTATAAAGACATTTTTTAAATAATGCATAGCTCTCAGATGAAAATCTAAATTGCATGTTTATAAAATTCAACACTGTAAATTGCTAAGACATACAAAAGTTATTTTAGACAAAGATAAATTAATTAGTTAATATATCTCCCCTGGCAATTTGGCAGAGCCATTGTCTAGGACAGTGAGGGGAGGGGAGGGACATCCACATGCTTTATTAAAACCCTTTCTTGGTATCCATCACAAAGCATAGTATCCTTTCTTTGAAAAATCACACTCTCTTAAGAGACTATTGTATTTTAATCTCAGCGAATCTGAAATCTTGTAACAATAACATATCCTCTCTTCCATTATCTATAAAAGGCATACCTTTGAAAGGTAAAATGAATTTCATTATATGCATTGGTAGACTTTAATCTCTTTGCCTCTGTTATCTTGCTTTCTTAGGATTTCCTTGGTTAAACTTTTGTTACTTTGTCCTAATGTATTTACTTACATGCCTTAAACATTTGTAGAACAAAGTAAAATAAAACAAGGTTTTGAGAATACAATATATTCATGCTAACACATCTTCTATAAATGAAGTCATAAAATGAAAATAACCAATAAATGAAAAAGTACTTAATGAACATTATGAAAAATTTTAAAGAATGTAAGTAATTAAAACTTTACACTAATAAGGTATTATGGGTTAATATTTGCTATACAAATACAAACATGAAATAGTCTCCTTGAAAGTAAAAAGACTTATTTTAATACATTTATTATAATACTTTGGATTACTTATTATACTATTATAATACTTAGGATTACTTTTAATAACACCTACTTGTACAATTTAATAAAGTTAATTTTTAAATTACAGTAACTAAAATTTTTTTAAAAGATGCTACAAAACATTAGTTGCCATAGATTAAAAGAATGAATTATCTGTTAAACTCAAGATAGATGTAGATATAAAGTATATTCTACTTACCTTTTTAGAAAGTATTATAAAATACATGTGAAATACCCCATAAACAGTGAAGCCTTATACAGAGTATCATTTCATGTTAAAAAAAAAGTCTTGGGGGAGGAGTGTGGATAACTGTACACTTACCCTTCTCCACCCATTCTTGTTATCTTTAGGCGAAAATCGACAGAATTCAGACTGGGAGGCTTCCATTTCAATATATCATCACACCGACCTGGTTTATATTTCTAAAGTGATATAAATAATGATAATTATTAGTAAGAAGATAAAAATTCAATTTATTAATTGTGATATTACTTTCTATTTCTAAAATTACCAATTCTCTTCTGAACATAATTTTGTGATCTTCTACCACCGAGACTACCTATCTAGCTCTAGAAAAAGAATAAAAGCAATCCAATCTTTCCATGATGTAAAGCTTCATAATTCTTTAAAAAGCACTTCTTATTCAGATTTACCAATAAATTGCAATAAATAAAATTAAGCAATGAACTTTAACAAATAAATACATATAATCACCACCAAAATCATAATATGGAACATTTCAGTGACCAGAGAAAGTTTCCTCCTGACATCAGCAGTCAGTTTCCTCCTCCAAGTCTTTGTTAACAACAATCAGGTTTCAGGCCGGGGATTTAGCTCAGTGGTTCCAGTGCCTGCCTCACAAGTGCAAGGTCCTGAGTTCAATCTCCAGTACCAAAACAAAAACAAAAACAAAACCACAACAATCAGCTTTCTATCAATGTAGTTGCAGCTCTTCTAGAGCACATGAAAATAGGTTTTTCATAAATTTTGGGTAAATACCTAAGAGAACAGAATGGCTGTGTCACATAGCAAACATGTTAAAGAAAACATCAAACTGTTTTCCACTGAAAAACGTGCACACAGATGTTGAGCAGCATCAATCATGATAACCCAGACATTTATAAACTTGTAAAAGCATACACCATTTGTGTGTTATATGACTACAGTGCAGTCCTACTCAGCAATAAAAAGTAGAAAACTACTAATACATAATACCAGCCTAGCTACATCTCAGAAACTTTGTTAAATATTTTTATGTGCTCTAGAAGAGCTACAACTACATTGCATAATTGTATGGAAGGGGAGGGAAGGGGAGGAAAAGGTTAAGAAAAAGAAATGCACAATGCTACAGCTGAACAATTCCTCAAAAAGCTAAACATAGAATTACCGTATGACACTGCAGTTTCACTGCCCTATTATAGTCTAACACATGGAAAACTGCTAGTCAAATAGATACTCGGATGTCATGTTCATTGTAGCACTGTTCATTAAAGTCAAAAGTTTTTATCAACACATTAATAAATAAAAAAGGTGTGTGCATATACATATATATGTATATGCATATGCATATAAAATCAGCCATAAAATGGAATGAAGTTTTGGCACAAGCTACAAAATGAATGAAAAGCAGCATCAAGTGAAATAAGTCAGACAAAAAGACCAAATATTGTATATTCTAATTATAAGATATATGTAGATTAGGCAAAAATTGTAGTAACAGAAAGTAGATTCCAGATCGCTAAAGGTTAGTAAGCAGAGGAAATGAGTTATTGCTTAGCAGTAACAATTTCTGTTTGGTATGTTAACTTTTAGAAATAGTTGTGTAACATTATACATGTGCGAAAGAGGCTATTAGAAAAATGTCTTTAATAAAACTGAACATTTACTATGGTCTTATATAACTTTTTAATGTATATAACATATATATATGAACATATAGCAATCAATATATTTATATATCACTTTAGAGGTATGCTAGTTGGAATGCATTTATTCAACAAAATCAAAATATACTCAAATGGTTTTTACTGTATATATTTAAGGTGTACAACATGATGTTTTGATATACATATATATAGTGAAATTATTATTAAATCAAGTAAATTAACATATTCATCTCAGATAGTTACTCTGTGTGAGTGTGTGTGTGTGTGTGTGTGTGTGTGTGTGTGAAAAAGGATTATGTGAAAACTACTCTTGGCAAATTTCCAGTATACAATACCATATTATTAACTAAGACCTTCATGCGGTACATTTTATCTTCAGGTTTATTCATCCTATATAACTACAACTTTGTGCTCTTTGATTTTCATCTTTCCAAACCCCAATAACCTGCCCTTGACAACCACTGTTCTATGCTCTTTCTACGTAATTGACTTTTTTAGATTCCCACATGTAAGTAAGCTTTCTGTGCTTTATTTCACTTAGCAAAACACCCTCCAGCTCCACTCAAGTTGTTGCAAATGGCAGGATCTTCTTTCTTAAAGCCTGATTTATCCATATAGATACAAATAACACAATTTATCCACTCATCTGTTGAGGGACAGTTAGGTGATTTCCCTTTCTTGATTATTGTAAATAATGCTGCAGTAGATGTGGGGGAACATATATCTTTTCAAGGTACTGATTTCATTTCCTTTGGTATATACTGAGAAGAGGTACTACTAGGTCATACAGTAGTTTTATTTTTAATTTCTTAAGGAACATCCTTAAGATCTATAATAGCTGTACCAATTCACATTCACACCAACAATGTATAAGAGTTCCCTTTCTCCGTACTGTCACCAACACTTGTTCTCGTCTTTTTTAAAAAAAATAATAACAGCCACCTCACTGTGGTTTTGATTTGCATTTAACTGTTAGATATTTTGATAACTACTTTGGAAAAATGCATATTCATTTTTTAACTGAGTTATTTGGTGGTTTTTGTCTCTTTGTTATTGAGTTGTGTGAGTTCCTTACAGTATATTGTTAAATCATTGCCAAGGCTAGTAACACATTTTCTTGTACTTTTATACTTTCAAGTGTTATATTTTGGTTTTTACTGAGTTAGATTTTTGTACATGGTGTAAGATAAGGCACCAATTTCATTCTTTTACACATGGATATACACTTTTCTTAATAACATTTATTGAAGAAACTTTTTTTCTCATCATGTATTCTTAGTGCCTTTGTATAAAAATTAGTTGACTCGGACTAGGGGGTAAATAGCTCAGTGATACAATAAGATGTACTGAGTATGTACAAGGCCTTGAATCCAACCCTTGTACTAAAAGAAAAAAATAGTTGACTGTATATGCTTGAGTTTATTTCTGGGCCCTGTATTCTGGTCTATCAGTCTGTTTTTAATGTCACCATACAGTATTTCCCCCAAAATAAGACCAGGTCTTATATTAATTTTTTGCTACAAATGATACCATAGGGCTTATTTTCAAGGGATGTCTTATTTTTTAATGTACAATAATCTGTAATTATTCATTTATTAATGTACAAAAATCTACACTTATTCAAATTCATGTCATCTTTCTCTAGAACATCATCATAACTCTCCAAACCTGGAATTCTGGTCTGAATTTCTTGTGAATCCATTTCCTGTGGAACAACTGGCCCCAACCTCTCATGTCCAGCAACAGAGTTCTAATTAAAGGAGTATTTCTTGTCCAT